>NC_053022.1:515358326-515628600 GCF_003073215.2 Triticum urartu | reverse complement strand
GTAGCTCTTAGGATATCTTTCCGACAGATGTATGATATGAAATTGGGGTTCGACATCTAGTGGTCCGCCTATTCACGGTCAGTTTTACAGTGGTCTCGTTGTGTCTTAAAGAGTCCTTGGCTATGCCGACTCGGGGATGCTTCGTATGTCATGTGCACTGCCATGTACATGATGGTGCTATACGATCGAGCCCGTGTAGGCCCCACCACAAAAACTTCGGACGAAATCTCTATCATATGTTTGTTCCGGCTTATTCTGCAAGCCAATCCTTTGTTTTGTTTTGAGATGTGGTATTCGAGTTGCTTCAATGTCAAATGTTGATTCCATACCTTCCCCAAATGGTGTTCTCATATTTCTATGTGAATACCAACCCTTCTCGATCATCGAGTTTGTCATGTCAATCCTTTTCACCAGTGTGTTTCTCTTCAAGTGGATCCGAACATTTCAACATCCACAAGATCCAATCTCAGTTTTATCAACGGTGTTCGTTTCATCCATCCCAAATTGTCTTCGTTTTCCCGCCCACCCACCCACTTTTTCTTCAAGGACTCATATATCTTAATCAAGTATCCATCTTATTGATGCGAGGCCTCTTCATTCCTTTTTCGTCAATATTCTTATCCGGTGATTCTCAAGAAGATGCTAACGAAGCTTCAAGTTCGTCTCTTGTCACTCATTTTCTTCTCCGGTGGATTAAATTCAAGCTGTTGGTGTTGATCATAACCTTTCCTCGTTTCAGAAGTTTTATCATACCGGTGCTCATCATATTCATTCATTTCTCGCTATTCAATTATTCCGGAGTGCTGGAGATATCTCGAAGATTCGTGTTTTCCACTCTGCTTTCATTCAAGCTCTTTCGAGGATGTTATCTCATTCAAGCCATTTAATTCAACCGGTGCAATCTCTCTTTTCAAGTAATCATTCAACGGTGTATCTTTTCAGTGGGCCCTAACCCACAGGTCTTTTCCCAGGATCTTACCTGACTCTTCTTATTTTCCCGGCGTTACTCTCAAAATTCTTTTCCAAGTTTGACGTAAGAATGAGTTATCATCAGTCAAATGTCTTTCTCCAAGATCTTTCAAATTCTTTTCATCGTTGGCTCAACCTCTTCGTTTTCATTCTTCCGGAGTGTCTAAATAATTCATGGTGTTGTTTCTCGTCGTCATGCTCAACATTTGAAGACCGAAGAAGAGTTTCTTTTAAATCTTGCCCCATTCTCTGCCATCCTCTCATAATTGTTTGATTCTGAGAATTATTTTCACCTATCCGGAGCTATTCAAGAGTCTTCTCAGTTTGTTATCTGGAGTCCATCTATTCAGGTTTATTCATTCTCAGCTTTCAGTTATCATTCTCCAATCATACCGGTGCATCATTCAATATTCTCTAATCAATTCGTGATCCCTTCATTCACTTGTATCTAAATTCTCTCAAGCATTTTCATTCATTTGCTAATTCTACCCGGTGTTTCTTTATCTTCTCTTCGTTCATTTTCAATTCTTATGGTGGTTCGTTCAAGAGTTCTCGTCATTCATTATCATATCAATTTATTCGTTGTTTTCAATCCTACCGGTGGTTCATTGAAGACCTTTCCAAGTTGACTCTATATCTATCTTAATTCTTTCTACGAGAATAAGTAGTATGCCAAAGCCATTGATTGTCATCAATTTAATTGGTGAAGGATGAGCATAAGGTAATTCTTATTTTTGTTTCATCCAATGGTTTTAATTCCTTATCCCGGAGCCTCATCAAAATTCTTGTTTCCAATTGTTCATCTTCTCTTTTTCCCGGAGTTCCAACCTTTTTCAACTATTTCATCACGGAGATCCATCTAAGTCATTACAAGGATTCACCTTGTGCTTTCAGCTTCTCTTTCTTTCGTTTGATCATTCTTTCATTACCGGAGTTCTTCATGGAGGTTCTACATGATGGTCCATCAAGGATTTAATTCATTCACGAAGTGTTCATCAAGATCCTTTTCTAAGGAGCTTAAGATTCTTCATCTTGCAATCAAGAGTGTAATTCTTTCTACCATATTATTGGAGATGATATTATGTCATTCTTGATAATTTGAGTTCTTGTTTCATGTTTCACAAGTTATCGAGAATGGGGTATTTTAAATCCATCAACCTATTTGTTGGATTTATCTTGGGTTATATTTCACCTAAAGTTTTTCCCTAAGGATTATTGCTATTATGGTGCTCATAATTGACCCAAGTTCTTCTTCTATCCTTTTGGTGAAATAAGTTTCTCGTCTTCTTGTTCATATCAATCCAATCAAATCTATTCCGTGAGTGGAAAGTTGTCACCTCATAATTTTGAGATATATTCCATAAGACCATATCAAGCTTATTATTTTCGTTGTTGGTTTTCCAACAACTCCGTTCTAGCAATTGTTGTAAACGTGCTCCCTCAAGGTCTTGTTTCCCTTCGCTCATTCCACTCCATTCTATTCTTTTGTTTCGGAGTCATTGTGATGTTGCTCTCTTCAACCCATCTTCTTGTTTTGTCAGGATCGTGTTTTTTTCTTGGTTTATCCATTTAACCGGAGTGTTGTGTCCCTTTGCTCAAGCTCTTTCATTTTATCTAGTCTTTCATCTCTTTTCAATCGGAGTGCTGCCCGAATTTGTTCTTCCTTGTTCCTCTTTTCTAACGGAGTGCTTTCATCTTTGTCTTCTTCGTTGCATTCTTTCTTTCAAATTGTTCAATCTTTCAAGGTTCTTTGGTTTCACTCGTTTGTCAAAGGAGCAACTTAGTTTTACCTCTTCTCTTTCTCTTTCGTTTTTCCCTCCGGTGCCATTCTAGATCTCAGGACGAGATCCTCTCGTAGTGGTGGAGTGTTGTAACGCCCCGTGACTGATGTGCCAGGTGTCCTCCAGTTATTCGCTGTTTTTGCCTTGTCATTGCTTGCATGTCATGCATTGCATATCATGTCATCATGTGCATTTCTTTTGCATACATGTTCGTCTCATGCATCCGAGCATTTTCACCATTGTCCGTTTTGCAATCCGGCGCTCCTATGTCACCCGGTGTCCCTTTCTACCTCTTTTCATGTGCGGGTGTTAAACGTTTCCGGATTGGACCGAGACTTGCCAAGCGGCCTTGGTTTACTACCGGTAGACCACCTGTCAAGTTTCGTACCATTTGGACTTCGTTTGATACTCCAACGGTTAACCGAGGGACTGAGAAGGCCTCGTGTGTGTTGCAGCCAACACCCCTCCAAAGTGGCCCAAAACCCTCCCCATCATCTAGAGCGTTCGATCACGATCGCGTGGCCGAAAACCGCACCTCATTTGGACTCTCCTAGCTCCCTCTACCTATAAATATGTGTCTCCCTCCGAAATTCGTGGTGCAAACCCTAACCTCCTCCCTCCGCGCCGCCGGACATGTCCGTCCGCGTCGGACGCATCCACCAGCCACCTCACTCCGGCGAATCGGGAGCCGCCACATCGCATCCGCCGCCTCCCTCCTCCAATGGGGCGCTGCCACCTCAGCCCCCATCTGCCCCGCGCCCACCGCAGCCCGCGTCCGGCCCGCGGGCCCAGCGCCGCGCCCGCCGCCTGTCCGTGCGCCTCGCCACCTGCGCTCGCCGGGCCGCCCCGCTCGCTTCGCCACCTTGCCTCGGCTGTGCCGCCGCCTCCCACCGGCATCGGTGTCCGCTCCATGCCGCCGCCTCGTTTTCGTCGCCACCTCCTTGCAGCAGACGCCGGCCGCCGGCTTCGCCCGCCGCCTCCGGCGATTTCCGCCGCCCCGGCCGAGTTCCATCGCCACCTCCACGCTGCCCCATCTTCCGTGCACCGCGCCGCCTCACTCCGGCGACCTCGCCGCCGCCCTGTCCCAGATCCGGCGGGGTGGGATGAGATCCAACCGTCCCACGACCCAAACGGCCCCTCCCGATCCGGATCTCGCCATCCCGCTTCGTCTGGTCCCGTTGACTTTCTCGATGTGGTAATTTCTTCTAAGTCCCCGAGATTTCCATATTCATATGCCTCCATTCATCGCATCGTAACTTTGCATCCATACTTCCGTTTTGCGCGTGTAGCATATCAAAATGTTCGTCTCAGAGGGTACATCATTTCATCTCAGTGCATCATTTTCATTTGAGCTCATCTTGATGCCCGAAATGCTGTTGGAAGAGAGCTATTTGAGTTAATTGTCAGCTCTGCTGCACCAAATAGCTATTTGTCATTTTTGCCATGATTATTGTGTGCATGTTATGCTCCTAAGCTCTACATGTGTTTTGTTATATGCTTTGTCATCTTTCTAGAGGTGCTATCCATGTATTTTTGTGATATATGTGGTGACTAGCACAAGCTTGCAAAGTAGTGCATTCATTAATGTTGATTTTAGGAACTTAGGATTTCTCTAAGTCCTTGATCTGTTTTTATCAATATGTCATATGTTCATGTTGTTTCCTAGTGATCCGTGCCTCATTTGAGGATGATCAGTAAGGATGATTTGCTAATCTTGTAGTGCTCTATCCATCCGTGTCTTTGTTTGCAATTATGGAGCACCCTAGATTGAGTCAATCGAGCTCTACTTTTGCTATTTCGTGAATCTGTGTAGATTGTCTACTTGTTAGCGATTTTGTCGAGGATGTTGTAGTTGATCCGTGCATGTTATGTTGTTGTTCTTGCCATTTCTAGCTTGTATAATGTGTATTCTTGATGGGTGTATGCTTAGATTGTCATGCCTTGCTCTGTAGAGAGTGCATCGAGCTCGTAAACATGCCTACTTGATATCTGTTTTGCATGTTCTAGTTTTTCACTAAGTTTGTAACCTGATTGTGTTTTTGCCATGTTCACATGCTTGCAATTGTATTTTCTGATCCCTTTTGGCTCAAGGTCACTAAGGGATTTTTGTTAAGATCTTTGAGTAGCTTCATGCCATGCTTTACTTTGCCATGTTAAGTTCCTGTAGCATATAGATTTCATGCTCCAAAGTGTGCTACCTGATCTGAAATTCCAAGCTTGTGTTAATTTCACTAAGTCTGAAACCTGTTATCGTTTGCTCTTTTGCCATGCTTGTTTGAACCTATTAATGGATGAATTGGCCGTAGCTCAGTGTTCATCTTTTGTCAATCATTATGAGTGGATCCCTGCCATGTTTTTTGTTGTCATGTTTGAGTACTGTAGCATAACTATCTTGTTGCATTTAGATGGCTACTTGCTGTTTATCGCAGACCGATGCTATATTTGTTTTGCTTGCCATTTCTAAACCGTGCATCCGATTCCGGTGTTCTTCATATCGATTTCAACCGAAATCACCTCACCTTTCCAGTGGCACACTTGGAATTCCATGTTGAGGCCAGGTTCATTCATTACTTGTTGAATCATGCATATGCATCGCATACCACATCTCGCATATCATACCATGTTCATGTGTGGTTGTTTACTATGTTGTGTGCTTCTTTCCGGTGTTTGCTTCTTCGGGTAGGTTCCAGTAATGTCGTGTTTGTGAGGTCCCGTTTGGCTACGTCCGTTTGTCTTCTTCATGGACTCGTTCTTCTTCCTTGCGGGATTTCAGGCAAGATGACCATACCCTCGAAATCACTTCTATCTTTGCTTGCTAGTTGCTCGCTCTTTTGCTATGCCTATGCTGCGATACCTACCACTTGCTTATCATGCCTCCCATATTGTTGAACCAAGCCTCTAACCCACCTTGTCCGAGCAAACCGTTGATTGGCTATGTTACCGCTTTGCTCGGCCCCTCTTATAGCGTTGTTAGTTGCAGGTGAAGATTGAAGTTTGTTCCTTGTTGGAACATGGAGATCATTCCTTGTTGGAACATGTTTACTTGTTGGGATATCACAATATCTCTTATTGAATTAATGCATCTATATACTTGGTAAAGGGTGGAAGGCTCGGCCTTATGCCTGGTGTTTTGTTCCACTCTTGCCGCCCTAGTTTCCGTCATATCGGTGTTATGTTCCCGGATTTTGCGTTCCTTACGCGGTTGGGTTATAATGGGAACCCCTTGATAGTTCGCCTTGAATAAAACTCCTCCAGCAATGCCCAACCTTGGTTTTACCATTTGCACTAACAACTTACCACCTTCCCTTGGGTTCTGCAGACTCAAGGGTCGTCTTTATTTTAACCCCCCCGGGCCAGTGCTTCTCTAAGTGTTGGTTCGAACCGAGCTACCTGCGGGGCCACCTCGGGGAAACTTGAGGGTTGGTTTTACTCGTAGCTAGTCTCATCTGAGTGTGCCCTGAGAATGAGATATGTGCAGCTCCTATCAGGATTTGTCGGCACATTCGGGCGGTGTTGTTGGACTTGTTTTACCATTGTCGAAATGTCTTGTAACCGGGATTCCGAGCCTGATCGGGTCTTCCCGCTAGAATTAATATCCTTCGTTGACTGTGAGAGCTTGTGATGGGCTATGTTGGGACACCCCTGCAGGGATTTGAACTTTCGGAAGCCGTGCCCGCGGTTATGGGCAGATGGGAATTTTTTAATGTCCGGTTGTAGAAAACCTGAAGTTGATCTTAATTAAAATACATCAACCGCGTGTGTAACCATGATGGTCTATTTCCGGCGGAGTTCGGGAAGTGAACACGGTGTTGGAGTTATGCTTGACGTAGGTTGTTCTAGGATCACTTCTTGATCATAGTTTTTCGATCGTGCTTTTGCCTTCTCTTCTCGCTCTCTTTTGCGAACAGGTTAGCCACCATATTTGCTAGTCGATTGCTGCAGCTCCACATCATACCTTGCCTTACCTATAAGCTTAAATAGTCTTGATAGCGAGGGTGTGAGATTGCTGAGTCCCCGTGACTCACAGATACTTCCAAAACCAGCTTGCAGGTGCCGTTGAACCGTGCAGATGATGCAACCAAGTTCAAGGAGGAGCTCGATGAAGATCTTGTCCTTTGTGTTGATCCGTTTCCAGTTGATCAGTAGTGGAGCCCAGTTGGGGTCGATCGGGGATCTGTGTAGCATTTGGGGTAGTCTTCTTTTATTTTGGTTCCATAGAGGGACCTTGATTGTATCTGATTGATGTAATGCTTTATTCATGTAATTGTGTGAAGTGGCGAGTGTAAGCCAACTATGTATCTCTTTCCCTTATGTATTACATGGGTTGTGTGAAGATTACCTCACTTGCGACATTGCTTTCAATGCGGTTATGCCTCTAAGTCGTGCTTCGACACGTGGGAGATATAGCCGCATCGAGGGCGGTACATTAGTAGTCCTCTTGTCTTTGCACAACAGGATCATCTTCCTCTGAAGAAAAATATGGAGTACGTGAAGTGACTAGTTCCGATTATGCCATGATGAAGAAGCCCTGTCTATCTTATCATCTGAAGGAGCAGTTGAAGGATGGTTACATTACTCCCCACAAGACCAAACTAACTTCAGCTCAAAAGGATTGACAAAATCTCCATTTTTTGCTGTGATGCGCGAGTACAATGTTGTTCTAGGATTCTTTCTGGTGAGTTCCATTTTTCTAAAAGTGTGCTCTACATGGACCATGTATGTGCCTGTTGAAACTGTCAATTCATAGTACAGTTTGCTCTATACTAATCACTTTTTTGTATTTGTGCAAACAGGGGTGCTCAGCTTGATTTCAATGGGAACAACACAAAATGTTCATGAATACATCGAATCATTCATTTCCACCACAAGAAAGGAGGTGCCGATAAGTTCAAGGCGTTGCAACATATAAGGTCGAAATCATACAAGCTACGCGCGAATTTGGTTGATTTTGGTGGAACTGCACAAAAAGAGTTTATTTAGCACAAGGTGCCATGTCAATGTCCGAACTGATGGCAAACCCTGCCCATTCCACAATCGTAGGCATTTGATATTTTGGAATGGGACAACCTTGTCAAATTTTGCTCATTGATTTGAGCAAGACATGCGTTTGATATTTTCGAATGGGACGCCCTTTGCTGTCAGCAGCGTCGATCAATTTTTTCTTTATTCTTTAGTTGTGAAGTAAATATTGCCTCTGACATGTGAGTCGCTGAGATGCATAATCATCGATTGTTTTGAATGTTCTCTATGAATTGCCAGTCCTGTGTGTTTGATTGCAATGTACAGAAACACTAAAAAGCTGCTCAAACTCTTTGTACTCCTTCTGTTCCTTTTTACTTCGCATGTTGTGAAAGTGCATACTTTTTTGTATAAGATTGGTCAAAGTAGAGATACTTTGACTGCAGACAAAACTTGTATGCAGACTAGAAAGGACCGGAGGGAGTACATGTGAAACTGCTGCAAACGAGGTGATCACCCTGGGAATAATGCTAGTACGTATTGTTTTGCATGTTCATCCAATGCCAGTGATACGGGAATTCGAACTAATCGAAATAAATTCATTCATACACGGTCAGATTTCATATAAACATGCCAGATTTCATTACATTTCATACATTCTTCAACTAAAAAGGGGTGCACTGGAGGTATAATTAATTAACTGAAGCTACCCACCTGTGTCCCGCTGAGCCGAACAGAAGCTTCAATGACTTAACTGCAGGTGCAGTTGCGTAACTGACATGTGGCCTGTTGGGCCCACGTGTCAGTCAGCCAACTGCACCAGCAGTTAAGTAGAAGCAGCGTTATTCTCCAGCAGAACTCCCCGACTCCACGTCGCCGCCAAGAAGCTAACCGGCCGTCAATGGTCAACCCGCCTAGGTTGGCTTCAATAGGAAGGTAGCAGCGGTGGCCTTACTTGGACCCGAGCAGCGGCGACCTACCGTGTTCTACTCTTCCTCGTTTTCTGTGTGGCGTGGCCTCGTTGGCTGCGGGGCGGGGCCTCGGCGGAGCCGGCGATGTCCTCTGTCTCGTTGTCGGCGGGCGGCGCCTCAGCGAAGCGGTGGAAATTCTCCCCCGCGTTGCTGGCAGGGTGGGGCCTCGGCGGAGCCGGCGGTGTCCTCTGCCTCGTTGTTGGCGCCGCGGGGCCTCGGCGGAGCAGGTCCTCGTCGATGTCAGTGGAGGGGGGACTCGTCGGAGCCGGCATTGTCCTCTGCCTCGTCCTCGGTCTCGCCAAACAGCGCCTCGCCCGCTTCATCGCCCTCTTTGCGGCCGCAGCCTCCGCCACCTGCATGCGGTACCGCCAGCGCTCGAGGCGGCCTTTGCGGGCGGAGCGGTACAAGTCGAGCAGCGCCTCCTGCTCCGCCCGCTCCGCGGCGATCTGCTCATCCGCCTGCAGGTGCTTCTGGAGGAGATGGTGGTTGTAGGTGGCGTCGGCATGCGCCTCCCGGAACTGCTCCTGATGCATTTGCCTCACACTGTCCATATATTGGGCACGGGCCTCGCCGATGGTCATGGTACAATGCACCTATGAGGATGGCATGGAGGAGGGGGTTGGCGCCGGATCGTCGACTACCAGGTTCTCCATTGGGACGTCGTCGTCCTCCGGCTGCCTGCCGGCCCGCCGGTCGGCAGCAATGGCTGCCATCTCCTTGTGGTCCGTCGTTCGCCCGTCCCGAAGAGCGCTGGAGCGCGAGGAAGCCATGGTGGGCAGTAGTGGTGTGGACAGAAGAAAGGGAACGGATGCGGATGACTGCGGCTATGGCCGGGGCAACAGTTTATATAGCAATGGTGGGCGGGCGGAGGGACGGAGGTGTGGCATCAGAGTAGCCGCCTCGGCAACCGCGTATCATTAATGTGGGCGGCAGATGGACGGACGGACGACACTTGTGTCATTTGAAGGTGGAGCAATCGCCTGCACCGGGAAGCGGGGCGGGCGGCGCTCACTGTTTCGGGCGGAAAGCGCACGCGGGCGAGGAGATGACTTTACTTGGAGAGGATGACAATGGGGACCCACCAGGTCCATAGCCTCACGTACGCAAGTGCCCCCTTATTATATATATGTATAAAACTATACTCCCTCCGTCTAGGTGAATAAGTCGTAGTGTGGCGCCGGAGTAGCCGCCTCGGCAACCGCGTATCATTAATGTGGGCGGCAGATGGACGGACGGCACTTGTGTCGTTTGAAGGCGGAGCAATCGCCTGCACCGGGAAGCGGGGCGGGCGGCGCTGACTGTTTCGGGCGGAAAGCGCGCGCGGGCGAGGAGATGACTTTACTTGGAGAGGATGACAATGGGGATCCACTAGGTCCATAGCCTCACGTACGCAAGTGCCTCCTTATTATATATATATATGTATAAAACTATAATTTATTTTGCTTCCTCCTAGTTTCCTGACATCACGGTCCCACACCATTGTCAACCTATGTAGTAGTCAATAAACGAGAGAATTGCACAAGAAGCGGCCGACAGCTGGGACCAAGCAGCTCGAGCAGTATTTGTGTTTTTGAGGTGTGAGCACTGCAGAGTTTTTCGATGTTTAGCCCAGATATTAATTTGTCTCCTCTGAACAACAACGAAAACATCGCTGCAGGTATTAACTGGGCGGGCTGTGGCCCGTCTAGCCCAGGCCTAATATCCAGCCCAGATATTAATTTTTTTCAAGCTGAAAATGGCTAGCCCAGCTATACTTTTTTTAGGAATACCCAGGCAAGGTCAAGTTGTTATTCTCCGCCCCGCTCGGTTGCAAATCTTTCCTTGGAGGGATGCATTAGGCTTAACAAGAAAATGGGCTTTAAGAAATAATAAATGGGATGTAATTATAAAAACTGGGCAGTAACTATAAAAAAATGCACCAAACACGTGATTACTTTATAAAATATTGTTTTTGGATATTGAAAATTTTAATTTCATTAATTGTTGCGAGCGCAATGTTTCGTTGGATTTTTACGTAATATAAATTTATATTGAAATTGTATTTAATCTGACTAGAAATTTTGGGATAAAAATATTTCGGATCCCATCAAAATGTGGGAAATTTTATTGAATTCTGTTTTGAAACGTTGGTTGAAATGGGTCTGTACTTTAACAAACTGTAAATGGGCTGTAGTAAATTCCATTAGAATTCAAAAATGGGATACACATTCTTACAAATCTCGAATGGGCTATAAGTTCTCTGCCACACACTTCTGGCCTTACTAAGTTGACGCGTCCCCTAAAAAAACAGAGTTGACGCGTATGCAAGGCTTTGTCAACTTATAGTCAACACACGGTTCTAGCAGCAGTGGCTGTTGGATGTCCATTCAACGGATGCCGTGCTTCTTCTTCAATCTCGGATATTCTAGCTTCACCCGCCCAAAACATGATTCCTCCCCTTGACATCTGGGGCGCACCATTTCGGAAGCTGACCTGTGGGCCTACTAAGTTGACGTACCAAGGGCTTTGTCAACTTAGTCAATATAAACGATTCTAGCTGAAGTGACCGTACGATGTCCATCCAATGGTCGTCGTGCTTCTTCAACCTCTGGTCTTCATGCTCCAGCCGCCCAAAGCAGTGCCGGTCGTGCCGGCCTGCTCCTGCCTCCCGTGGCCGGCTGTGCTGCCACGGAGGCCTCACCGGCCCCTACTACTCCCACCGCTGGCCAGGCCAAAACATGATTCCTCCCCTTGACATCTGGGGCGCACCATTTCGGAAGCTGACCTGTGGGCCTACTAAGTTGACGTACCAAGGGCTTTGTCAACTTAGTCAATATAAACGATTCTAGCTGAAGTGACCGTACGATGTCCATCCAATGGTCGTCGTGCTTCTTCAACCTCTGGTCTTCATGCTCCAGCCGCCCAAAGCAGTGCCGGTCGTGCCGCCTGCTCCTGCCTCCCGTGGCCGGCTGTGCTGCCACGGAGGCCTCACCGGCCCCTACTACTCCCACCGCTGGCCAGGCCATCCCTCCACTCACCCACTGTAACACCCCGGATATGTTTTACCTATTATGTAATCCAACTCTTGCCGTTTCCAGTGTTAAGTTATTTTATTTCCTCGGGTTTGGGTTTTTGTCTCCTTGTGTTGTTGTTGTTGTTGTTGTTGTCATGAATCTCATATCATGTCATCATGTGCATTGCATTTGCATACGTGTTCATCTCATGCATCCGAGCATTTCCCCATTGTCCGTTTTGCATTCCGGCGCTCCGTTCTCCTCCGGTGGTCATTTCTACCTTTCTTTCGTGTGTGGGGGTTAAACATTTCGGGATTGGACCGAGACTTGCCAAGTGGCCTTGATTTACTACCGTAGACCGCCTGTCAAGTTTCGTACCATTTGGACTTCGTTTGATGCTCCAACGGTTAATCGAGGGAACGAAAAGGCCTCGTGTGTGTTGCAGCCCAACACCCTTCCAATTTGGCCCAAAACCCACCAAAATCCTCTCCATCATCTAGAGCGTTCGATCACGATCGCGTGGCCGAAAACCGCACCTCATTTGGACTCTCCTAGCTCCCCCTATGCCTATAAATAGGTCTCTCCCCGAAAATCCGGATCAAATCCTACCCCAAACCCTAGACCTTTCGTCCTCAGCGCGCCGGACACGTCCGGACGCGCCGGACATCGCCGCCGCCCCAACCGCAGCGCGCCACATGGCGGGCGCGCCCACTTCACCGCCGCGGGCCCGAGAGCCCATCTCCGGCCCTCCCCGCCGCCGTTCCGGGCCGAGGCGCCTCGCCGCCCGCGCCGCCCTCGCCTCCATCTCCGGGCGCCCGAGCCGCCCAGCTCCACCGCACCATCGCCGGCGGCCGCAGCGCGCCTCGCCGGCCAGAGCCAAGCTCCATCCCGCGCCGGCCGCTCCTCGCCGCCCCACCGCGGCAGCCTCGCCGCCGACGTCCGCCGCCCCCGCCGCCTGCCTTACGCGCCGGCGTGCGCCACCAAGTCCGGCCACCGCGAGCCTCCTCCCCTCCGGCGAGCTACAGTGAACTCCGGCGCCGTTGATCCTCGGAGTCCGTGCCGAGCTGGATCTGAGATCTGCTAGGGTTGACTTTTGCCTCAAACCCTAGACTATTTTTCCATGTTCATCGTGTCATAACTTTGCATCCGTAGATCCGTTTTGGGCATATATCATATCAAAATGTTTGTCTGAGAGAGCACATCATTTCATCTCACTGCATAATTTTCATTTGAGTTCATCTTGATGCCCGAAATGCTGTTGGAAGAGTGTTATTTGAGATAGTTGCCAGATCTGCTGCTCCAATTAGCTATTTGTCATTTTTGCCATGATTATTATGTGCATGATATGCCCCTGAGCTCTACATATATTTTGTTATATGCTTTGTCATCTTTCCAGAGGTGCCATCCATGTATTTTTGTGATGTGTGTGGTGACTAGCACAAGCTTGCAAAGTGGTGCATTCGTTAATGCTGATTTCAGGGACTTAGCAATTCCACTAAGTCCTTGAGCTGTTCTTATCAATATGTCATATGTTCATGTTGTTTCCTAGTGATCCGTGCCTCTTTTGAGGATGATCAGTAAGAATGTTTTGTTAATCTTGTAGTGCTCTATCCATCCATTGCTTTGTTTACAATTATGGAGCACCCTATCTTGAGTCAATCGAGCTCTACTTTTGTCATTTCGTGAATCTGGGCAGATTGTCTACTTGTTAGCGATTTTGCCGATGATGTTGTAGTTGATCCGTGCATGCTATGTTATTGTTCTTGCCATGTCTAACTTGTATTATGTGTATTCTTGATGGGTGTATGCTTAGATTGTCATGACATGCTCTATAGTAAGTGCATCGAGCTCGTAAACATGCCTACTTGATATCTGATTTGCATGCTCCAGTTTTTCACTAAGTCTGTGATCTGAATATGTTTTTGCCATCTTCACATGCTTGCAATTGTATTTTCTGATCCCTTTTTGATCAAGGTCACTAAGGGACTTTTATTAAGCTCTTTGAGTAGCTCCATGCCATGCTTTACTTTTCCATGTTCAGTTCCAGTAGCATATAGTTTTCGTGCTCCAAGGTGTGCTACCTGATCTGAAATTCCAGACAAGTGTTGATTTCACCAAGTCTGAGATCTGTTTACCAATTGCACTTTTGCCATGCTTGTTTGAACCTGTTAATGGATGAATTGGCCGTAGCTCAGTGTTCATCTTTTGTTAAGCATCATGAATGGATCCCTTCCATGTACTTTGTTGCCATGTTTGGGTGCTGTAGCATGTTCATCTTGTTGCATTTAGATGGCTACTTGCTGTATATCGCAGACTGGTGCCATATTTGTTTTTGCTCGCCATTTCCAAACCGCGTCTCCGATTCCGGTGTTCTTTATATCGTTTTCAAGCGAAATCATCTCACCTTTCCAGTGGCACACTTGGATTCCCAGGTTGAGGCCAGGTTCATTCATCTCTTGTCAAATCTTGGATATGCATCACATATCGCATCCCGCATAGCATATCATGTTTACATCATGTTGTTTGAGCCTTGCACGTGGTTGATTGCATTCCTTTTGCTTGTTTGTCTTTTTTGGGTAGAGCCGGGAGACGAGTTCGCTAACGAGGAGCCCATTCAGTTTGCTTTCGAGGATCCAGTCAACTCTGACAACTTTGCAGGCAAGATGATCATACCCTCGAAATCACTTCTATCTTTGCTTTGCTAGATGCTCGCTCTTTTGCTATGCCTATGCTACGATGCCTACCACTTGCTTATCATGCCTCCCAAATTGCCATGTCCAACCTCTAACCCACCATGTTCTAGCAAACCGTTGATTGGCTATGTTACCGCTTTGCTCAGCCCCTCTTATAGCGTTGCTAGTTGCAGGTGAAGATTGGAGATCGTTCCTTGATGGAACATTATTTACTTGTTGGGATATCATTATATTATCTTGTTATCTTAATGCATCTATATACTTGGTAAAGGGTGGAAGGCTCGGCCTCTCGCCTAGTGTTTTGTTCCACTCTTGCCACCCTAGTTTCCGTCATATCGGTGTTATGTTCCCGGATTTTTGCGTTCCTTACACGGTTGGGTGATAATGGGAACCCCTTGATAGTTCGCCTTGAATAAAGCTTTTCCAGCAATGCCCAACCTTGGTTTTACCATTTGCCACCTAGCCTCTTTTTCCCTTGGGTTTCCGGAGCCCAAGGGTCATCTTATTTAAACCCCCCTGGGCCAGTGCTCCTCTGAGTGTTGGTCCAACCTAGAGCCCCTTGCAGCGCCTCCTCGGGGAAACTCGAGGGCTGGTTTTAGTTGTACGGACTGCTTATCCGAGTGTGCCCTGAGAACGAGATATGTGCAGCTCCTATCGGGATTTGTCGGCACATTCGGGCGGTGTTGCTGTATTGGTTTTAACTTGTCGAAGTGTCTTGTAGAACCGGGATACCGAGTCTGATCGGAATGTCTCGGGAGAAGGTATATCCTTCGTTGACCGTGAGAGCTTGTCATGGGCTAAGTTGGGACCCCCTGCAGGGATTGAACTTTCGAAAGCCGTGCCCGCGATTATGGGCAGATGGGAATTTGTTAATGTCCGGTTGTAGATAACTTGAACCTTAACATAATTAAAATGAATCAACCGTGTGAGTTACCATGATGGTCTCTTCTCGACGGAGTCCGGGAAGTGAACACGGTGTTGGAGTAATGCTTACCGCAGGTTGTTCTCTAGTTATTCGTTTGCGCTTTGCCTTTCTCTTCTCGCTCTCTTTTGCGAGCAGGTTAGCCACCATATATGCTAGTCGCTTGCTGCAGCTCCACATATTTACCTTGCCTTACCTATAAGCTTAAATAGTCTTGATCGCGAGGGTGCGAGATTGCTGAGTCCCTGTGGCTCATAGATTACTTCCAAACCAGATGCAGGGCCTGATGATTCCGTTCCAGATGACGTGCTTGAGCTCAAGTGGGAGTTCGACGAGGACTCACGCCGTTACTATGTGTCTTTCCCTGATGATTAGTAGTGGTGCCCAGTTGGGACGATCGGGACCGTGTCGCATGTTGGGTTAATCTTTTATTTTGGCGCCATAGTCGGGCCATGAGTGATTGGATGATGTAATGCTATTTATGTATTTTGTTTGACGTGGCGAGTGTAAGCCAACTATGTTACCTTTCCCCTCATTATGTATTACATGGGATGTTGTGATGATTACCTTACTTGCGACATTGCTTTCAATGCGGTTATGCCTCTAAGTCGTGCTTCGACACGTAGGAGATATAGCCGCATCGAGGGCGTTACAAGTTGGTATCAGAGCCTTCCCCGACCTTAGGAGCCCCATTTCTTGATCGTTATTAGTGGCCGAGTTGAGTCTAGAAAAAATGTTTTGAGTCATTTAGGAATTATATATCGGAGAGTTTAGGAATTCTATTTACTTCCCAGTCCCTTCATCGCTCTGGTAAGGCATCCTGACGTAGAGTTTTGACTCTTCTCTTCTCAGATTTCACAAAAAAAAATTTAGGATCACGCAGGTATCTTGGAATCGTTCCGATCGATCTGTGACGAGAACATTGTTCTTGGTGCCTCCTGTCAATTAGGGGTTGTGGCAGTGTCCCGGGGAGTTGAGCTCCGAGGTGTTGTCATCACAGTTTTATCCTTGCAGTTCTGAAATACCTGAGTTTAGTACGCCGACATCGAAAATCTCTTTTATGCTGTTGTTGGTGAGATAACCTCGACGCCACCCAGTACTGGGGCGGGAGTTCGGGAGTATTGCCATAACTCGTATAACGGATGCTTTTCGAAGGTTGAGGTAGACAGTTTCCGAAGTTTTTCTTGGTTATGTGTTGAAGGATGGATACAGCTGGATGTAGGATTTGCTAGATTTGGGTGAGATATTATGCTTCCCCTGTATCCCCAACACCTGATTGCATAACCGGAAAGGTTCGGGAGTTTCATAGGTGGGAATTCTTGTAGCTCTAGTTCTTCTTCCATGGATATTTGGTTCAAGATTGGGATTTCTTACCGAGTATTCGTTCTTGATCCGTACCTTGTTGATTTATTCCTCTACCTAAATTCTAAGTGGCTTCTCAATTTATGGATATGTGACCATTTCAAGTGGAATGCATTCGTTCATTTTGTTCGGATGTGAAGACGATTTATTGCAATTTCATTCCGTTGGATTCAGCTTCAATATTTGTCTACCATTGTGCTAATGGATGTCAACCTCTTCAGGATGCCTCCTCCAACGCGCACGACTCTGAATCCTGATCCGCCACCACCTCCCCCTCCTCCGGAGGCATGGCAAGTTGTGATGGCCGCAACCAATGCAAACACGCAGTTGATCATGCAAATTCTTCAAGAGCGCAATCAAGGCAACCAAGGCAACAATCAGAATCACTTTGCTACACTCAACCAGTTCCTTGCTAACCAGCCAAAGACTTTTAGCAATTGTGTTGAGGCAACTGATGCTGACGATTGGCTCGTGGACTTATGCAAGCATTTCGAGTGCAGTAACGTCAGGCCTGAGGATTTTGTCAAGTTCGCTTCCTTCCAACTCAAAGACCAAGCTGTAGAATGGTTCCAGCAGTACAAGGATTCCAGAGGAGGACGTGTGATTACCTGGGATGAATTCCGTCAAGACTTCAAAGCTCATCATATTCCCCAGAGCGTGGTTGAAAGCAAGCGTGAGGAATTCCGCAACCTGAAGCAAGGATCTTTGTTTGTCTATGACTACAACAAGTTGTTTTAGAAGCTCGTCCGCTTTGCTAAGCAGGACGTCCCTGACGAGAAGAGCATGATATACCAGTTTAGGGGTGGTCTCAGAGAGGAAATCCAGCTAGCTCTTGTTCTCTTTGAGCCCTTGAGGTACGATGAGTTCTACAACATGGCATTGAAGCAAGAGGCTGCTCAACTGAAGTGTGATGCTTACAAGAAGCGAGTCCGAGATGCTACTCCTTCTTCCTCTACTCAAGTGGCCAAGCAGCAGAAGTATTGGCTTCCTCCTCCTCTGTTCCATCAGCCGTATCAGAAGAGCAAAGGTGGAAGTGGATCTTCCCACCCACCCAACCCTGGCTTTCAGAACAAGACTTCGTCTCAAGCTCGAAGATCGAGTGCTTCGTACCACCGTCTGCTTTCAGAGGTCACATGCAACAAGTGCCAACAGAAGGGTCACTATGCCAACAAGTGCTTCAATCAGAGGTGTCTCCCTCCTCCTCCTCCTGTGAGATCGGCAAGTACAACTGTGGTCAAGCATAAACCCAAGTATGCCAAGGTCAACATGGTGAATGAAGCTCAGGCAGAGGACTCGTCAGATGTCATCATGGGTAACCTTCCTATTAACGATGTTTCTGCAAAAGTTCTTTTTGACACTGGTGCATCGCATTGTTTCATCTCGAGACCTTTTGCATCTAAGCATGATTTTGTTACTCAACTGTTGCCAAAACCGTTGGCTATTGTCTCTCCGGCCCGTCAAATGATATCTCGAGTATGCATTCCGGATGTTACAATCACTTTGGGTGACTATAAGTTCTTGTCCTCCCCAAATGTTCTTGGTGACTCGGATATTGATCTTATTCTCGTAATGGATTGGCTTTCTAAGCACAAGGCGCAGCTTGATTGTGCTACCAGGCAGATTCAATTGACTCATTCGTCTGAGGATGTAATTGTCTTTGCCGCTCGTGATGATACCATCCGTCTGTTTTCTCTCAATGAGAAGGGTGAACTCGATGCCATCTCTCAAATTCCAGTCGTTTGCGAATATCAAGATGTCTTTCCAGAAGAGCTTCCAGGAATGCCTTCGCACCGCCCAGTTGAATTCATCATCGATCTTGAGCCTGGCACGGAACCAGTGTGCAAACGTCCTTACAAGCTCGGACCTGAAGAGTTGAAGGAGCTGAAGAAGCAACTCGATATTCAAGAGAGAATGGGTCTCATCCGACCTAGTTCTTCTCCGTGGGGTTGTGGAGTTCTTTTTGTGAAGAAGAAGGATGGAACGGACCGACTTTGTGTTGATTACCGTCCATTGAACAAGAAGACTATCGAGAACAAGTACCCACTTCCCAACATCAATGAGCTGTTCGAACAACTCAAAGGTGCCCAAGTATTCTCCAAGCTTGATCTCCGTATGGTTATCACCAGATTCGAATCCATGAGCAAGATATTCCCAAGACGGCTTTCAGGACAAGCTATGGTTCATACGAATACACTGTCATGTCTTTTGGCCTCGTCAACGCTCCTCCGACTTTCTCTCGCATGATGAACTTCATCTTCAACGCCTACACCAATGACTTTGTTTTGGTCTATCTCGACGACATTCTGGTCTTTTCGAAGAACAAGGAAGATCATGCCAAGCACTTGCGTTTGGTGCTCGATAAGCTCAGGGAACATCAGTTCTACGCCAAGTTCTCAACGTGCGAATTTTGGGTCGATGAGGTTCTTTATCTTGGGCATATCATCTCTGCCAAGGGCATTGCGGTGAATCCTGAGAAGGTGTCTGCAATTATGAATTGGGAACCACCTCAGAATGTGAAGCAACTCCGTAGCTTCCTCGGTCTCGCAAGCTATTGTCGAAGGTTCGTGGAGAACTTTTCTAAGATCGTGAAGCCTCTCTCAAATCTTCTCCAGAAGCACGTCAAGTACGTTTGGTCTCTGGAGTGTGACATTGCTTTCAACACTTTGAAAGAGAAATTGGTCACCGCTCCAGTTTTGACTCCTCCCGATGAATCCAAACCGTTCGAGGTCTTCTACGATGCCTCTCTTCAAGGTCTTGGTGCGGTTTTGATGCAAGAGAAGAAAGTTGTGTCTTATACCTCTCGGCAGTTGAAGCCCAATGAGAAGAACTACCCCACTCATGACCTCGAGTTGGCGGCAGTTGTGCATGCTCTTTTGACTTGGAGACATCTCTTATTGGGAAGAAAAGTGGACATCTTCACTGACCACAAGAGTCTCAAGTACATCTTCACTCAGCCTAATCTCAACCTCAGGCAGACTCGATGGGTCGAAATGATTCAAGAGTATAATCCAAGTATCGAGTATACTCCAGGCAAGGCCACTGTGATTGCTGACGCATTGAGCAGGAAGGCTTACTGCAACAGTCTGATTCTCAAGCCTTATCAACCCGAGCTTTGTGAAGCTTTCCGCAAACTCAATCTGCAAGTTGTTCCTCAAGGTTTCCTCGCCAACCTTCAAGTCTCTCCTACCTTGGGAGATCAGATTCGCCAAGCTCAACTTCTTGATGCTATGGTGAAGAAGGTGAGATTGGGATTGCCAAGAGTCAACCCAAGTACAAGTGCTACCACCTTGATGACAAGGATACTCTCTTCTTTGAGGATCGTATTGTCATGCCCAAAGGTGACCTTCGTAAAGTGATTATGAACGAGGCTCACAATTCTCTCCTCTCCATCCACCCTGGGAGCACGAAGATGTATCAGGACCTCAAGCAGGCTTATGGTTGGACTCGAATGAAGCGCGAGATTGCTTAGTTCGTGAATGAGTGTGATGTCTGCAGAAGAGTGAAGGCAGAACACCAAAGGCCAGCAGGTCTCCTCCAACCTCTTGCCATTCCAGAATGGAAGTTTGACCACATTGATATGGACTTCGTGACTGGGTTTCCAAAGTCCAAGCGTGGCAATGATGCTATATTCGTTGTTATCGACAAACTCACTAAAGTGGCTCACTTTCTGCCTATCAAAGAGTCTATCACTGCAGCTCAATTGGCGGAGCTGTATACCTCTCGAATTGTCTCGCTGCACGGTATTCCGCAGGTGATCTCTTCAGACTGTGGCAGCATTTTTACCTCCAAGTTTTGGGATTCTTTTCAGAAGGCCATGGGCACCAACATCTGCTCCAGCACTGCTTTCCACCCTCAAACTAGCGGTCAAGTCGAGCGTGTCAATCAGATTCTTGAAGATATGCTCAGGGCTTGTGTGATCTCCTTCGGCATGAAGTGGGAAGATTGCCTTCCATATGATGAATTCTCCTACAACAACAGTTTTCAAGCAAGTTCGGGCAAGGCCCCATTCGAAATTCTGTATGGCAGGAAGTGCCGTACCCCTCTCAACTGGTCTGAAACCGGTGAACGTCAGCTTTTGGGAAATGACTTAATCACAGAGGAAGAAGAGATGTGTAAAGTCATTCGAGATAACCTCAAAGCAACGCAATCGCTCCAGAAGAGATACTATGATAGTAAGCACCGTGATTTGGCTTTCAAGATCGGAGATCATGTTTACCTCCACGTCTCTCCAATGAAAGGTACTCGTCGCTTCGGTATCAAAGGGAAGCTTGCCCCTAGATACGTGGGACCTTTCAAGATCGTCAGCAAGAGAGGCGATCTCGCCTATCAACTCGAGCTTCCATCAAACTTTGCAAATGTGCACAACGTGTTCCATGTCTCTCAGCTTCACAAGTGCTTCAAGACTCCTGACCGCACCATCAACTTCGAAGACATTGATCTCCAAGAAGATCTCTCTTATAGTGAGCACCCCATTGCTATTCTTGAAGAGACTAAACGCAAGACTCGCAATAAGTCAATCAAATTCCTCAAAGTCAAGTGGTCAAATCATTCCGACCGTGAAGCCACCTGGGAACGCGAGGATCACCTCCGTTCTGAGTACCCGACATTCTTCCAGTCCTAGATCTCGGGACGAGATCCTTTCGTAGTGGTGGAGTGTTGTAACACCCCGGATATGTTTTACCTATTATGTAATCCAACTCTTGCCGTTTTCGGCGTTAAGTTATTTTATTTCCTCAGGTTCGGGTTTTTGGCTCCGTGTGTTGTTGTTGTCATGCATCTCATATCATGTCATCATGTGCATTGCATTTGCATACTTGTTCATCTCATGCATCCGAGCATTTTCCCCGTTGTCCGTTTTGCATTCCGGCGCTCTGTTCTCCCCCGGTGGTCATTGCTACCTTTCTTTCGTGTGTGGGGGTTAAACATTTCTGGATTGGACCGAGACTTGCCAAGCGGTCTTGGTTTACTACTGGTAGACCGCCTGTCAAGTTTCGTACCATTTGGACTTCGTTTGATGCTCCAACGGTTAACCGAGGGACCGAAAAGGCCTCGTGTGTGTTGCAGCCCAACACCCTTCCAATTTGGCCCAAAACCCACCAAAATCCTCTCCATCATCTAGAGCATTCGATCACGATTGCGTGCCCGAAAACCGCACCTCATTTGGACTCTCCTAGCTCCCCCTATGCCTATAAATTGGTCTCTCCCCGAAAATCTGGATCAAATCCTAGCCCAAACCCTAGACCTTTCGTCCTCAGCGCGCCGGACACGTCCGGACGCGCCGGACATCACCGCCGCCTCAACCGCAGCGCGCCACGTGGCGGGCGCACCCACTTCACCGCCGCGGGCCTGAGAGCCCATCTCCGGCCCTCCCCGCCGCCGTTACGGGCCGAGGCGCCTCGCCGCCCGCGCCGCCCTCTCCTCCATCTCCGGGCGCCCGAGCCGCCCAGCTCCACCGCGCCATCACCGGCGGCCGCAGCGTGCCTCGCCGGCCAGAGCCAAGCTCCATCCCGCGCCGGCCGCTCCTCGCCGCCCCACCGCGGCAGCCTCGCCGCCGACGTCCGCCGCCCCCGCCGCTTGCCTTCCGCGTTGGCGTGCGCCGCCAAGTCCGGCCACCTTGCGCCTCCTCCCCTCCGGCGAGCTACAGTGAACTCCGGCGCCGTTGATCCTCGGAGTCCATGCCGAGCTGGATCTGAGATCCGCTAGGGTTGACTTTTGCCTCAAACCCTAGACTATTTTGCCTTGTTCATCATGCCGTAACTTTGCATCCGTAGATCCGTTTTGGGCATATAGCATATCAAAATGTTCGTCCCAGAGAGCACATCATTTCATCTCATTGCATAACTTTCATTTAGGTTCATCTTGAGGCCCGAAATGCTGTTGGAAGAGTGTTATTTGAGATAGTTGCCAGATCTGCTGCTCCAATTAGCTATTTGTCATTTTTGCCATGATTATTGTGTTCATGATATGCCCCTGAGCTCTACATATGTTTTGTTATATGCTTTTTCATCTTTCCAGAGGTGCCATCCATGTATTTTTATGATGTGTGTGGTGACTAGCACAAGCTTGCAAAGTGGTGCATTCGTTAATGCTGATTTCAGGGACTTAGCAATTCCACTAAGTCCTTGAGCTGTTCTTATCAATATGTCATATGTTCATGTTGTTTCCTAGTGATCCGTGCCTCTTTTGAGGATGATCAGTAAGAATGTTTTGTTAATCTTGTAGTTCTCTATCCATCCATGCCTTTGTTTACAATTATGGAGCACCCTATCTTGAGTCAATCGAGCTCTACTTTTGTCATTTCGTGAATCTGGGCAGATTGTCTACTTGTTAGCGATTTTGCCGATGATGTTGTAGTTGATCTGTGCATGTTATGTTATTGTTCTTTCCATGTCTAGCTTGTATTATGTGTATTCTTGATGGGTGTATGCTTAGATTGTCATGACATGCTCTGTAGTGAGTGCATCGAGCTCGTAAACATGCCTACTTGATATCTGATTTGCATGCTCCAGTTTTTCACTAAGTCTTAGATCTGATTATGTTTTTGCCATGTTCACATGCTTGCAATTGTATTTTCTGACCCCTTTTGGCTCAAGGTCACTAAGGGACTTTTGTTAAGCTCTTTCAGTAGCTCCATGCCATGCTTTAATTTGCCATGTTTAGTTCCTGTAGCATATAGTTTCATGCTCCAAGGTGTGCTACATGATCTGAAATTCCAGACAAGTGTTGATTTCACTAAGTCTGAGATCTGTTTACCAATTGCACTTTTGCCATGCTTGTTTGAACCTGTTAATGGATGAATTGGCTGTAGCTCAGTGTTCATCTTTTGTTAAGCATCATGAATGGATCCCTGCCATGTACTTTGTTGCCATGTTTGGGTGCTGTAGCATTTGGATCCCTGCCATGTACTTTGTTGCCATGTTTAGCCGGCTGTGCTGCCGCGGAGGCCTCACCGGCCCCTACTACTCCCACCGCTGGCCCGGCCATCCCTCCACTCACCCACATCCCCTGTTATTCTGCGGTGACGGCAGCGCAGCCGAACCATTGAACCCTCGTACTCCTCTTCGCATGTGCATCCACTGCCGCATCTTCTCCGACTCCCCGTCGTCCCCTTCCTAGGCCTCGCCGTCGTCCACCGCCCTGGTGCTCTCGGCGCGGCGTGGTCAACATGGTCAGGGAACGACTTCCATCGGATGTGGACTGTACGTGGAGAAGCTGGCAGCTGAGTCCACGACAGCCGCAAGGAACTGCCTCCTTATTACGTGCAAAATAATTATTCCTCCACCTGACAGCGGGGACCCACCAGACGGGCCAACGTAGTTCGCGAAAAAAATGATTTGCCCCCTGACTGCTGGGACCAACGAGCTACATCTTCGCATGCAAGGAAGTGCGTCCGAAAAAAACGATTCGCCGCCCTGACTGCTAGGACCCACCAGCTACATCTTCGCACGCAAGGAAGTGCGTCCGAAAAAAACGATTCGCCCCCCGACTGCTGGGACCCACCAGCTACATCTTCGCAGGCAAGGAAGTGCCTGACAGTCAGGACCCACCTGGTCGAAGCGTTCGTAGCATTGTCATTCTGGTCGCGAACGTGTACGTACATATATACTGGTGGATGTAGAGGCGTGCACGTGTCGTAGTAGAGGCGCATACGTGTCGTAGTAGAGGCGCACACGTAGCATATACACGTACATACAACGGCCAGGGTGCAAGAAAGAAAATACGACCACGTATGTGTACATACGGGCGGGGTCTCAAATGCCTAGTCGCGCATATGTATGGCCAGGGCTCGTGTACATGGCTGGGTCAGAACGGAGAAACAACATCGTTGTCGTGTTCATGGGGAGGCAAAGGAATGCTTCGTGTTCATGGGGAGGCAACGGAATCCGTCCTGTTCATCAGAAGGCAACGAAACGCGTGGGAGCCAACCGGCTGGGTCGGAACGGAATGCGTGGTCATGTTCATCGGGTGGGCTTGGACAGAACAGGCAATGGAAATGAGCCCTGGCGTACCGCACAACGGAGGAAACGGACCTCCTACATTTGGAACGGGGTCCTGTTGATTGGGAGGGGTCTGGCGTACCGCTAAACGGAGGAAACGGACCTCCTACGGTCGAAACGGGGGTCCTGTTGATCGGGAGGGGTGTGGCGTATCGCAAAACGGACGAAACAGACCTCCTATGGTCAAAACGGGGGTCCTGTTGATCGGGAGGGGTCTGGCGTACCGCAAAACGGACGAAACGGACCTCCTACGGTCGAAACGGGGGTCCTGTTCATCGGGAGGGGTGTGGCGTACCATAAAACGGGACTCCATGGGATACTGTTCATCTCCACCGTCGACCTCCTCCAGCCTCCATGGTCTACCATCGACCTCGTCCAGCCTCCACGGGCTCCTGTTCATCCAGCCTCCACCGCGCGCTACTCCACCAGCTACTGTTCAACCACCCCTCCACCGTCTACTGTTCATCCAGCCCTCCACACCACGGGGTCCTGTTCAACCACCCCTCCATGGGCACCCCTCCACCGTCTACTGTTCATCCAGCCCTCCACCACACCACGGGGTCCTGTTCATCCAGAGGCAATGGCACCGCTCACTGTTCATCCACCCCCCCCCCCCGCAACGCTCACTGTTCATCCAATCGATCGGCTTCAGTTAGCAGCAGTAGCGAAGGAATCGCTCGATCGGGTTCAGTTAATAGCCATCAATCGATCGCTCGGGTTCAGTAACGCGTAGCCTGCAGTGCAATCGCTCGGGTTCAGTTAGAGCACAACGCCTCGCTCGGGTTCAGTTAGAGCCAACGCCTCGCACACACGCGCGAACGTGTACGAGAGAAACGCGCATTGCTCGGCCCCCGACCTCCCACCGTAACCGGGAACTCCCCAAAATTTTCTTCCCCCTCGCTTCTACCACGGTTTTTTCCGTCATGGACGGCCCAAAGAATGTCATGCAGTTGCGTCTCCGGCCCGCCCAGGATGAAAAGCCCATTTTTTGTCATGATTTTTTGTCATAGAAGTAGGAGCCCACCATATCTATGATGATGTCGGGTTTTGTCACAATTATCGTCATAGAAGTATCATATGTATGACAGAAAAAAATTTCGTTCGGCCCAAAATGTCACGGATGTGTCTTTTTTTTGTAGTGTTATAGGACTAGCCCAATAGATCGATCAGAAAGAATAACTTTGAGGTCGTTTTGTACCCTACAATAATCTCTTCGTTTGTTCTCCGCTATTAGTGATTTTGGAGTGACTCTTTGTTGCACGTTGAGGGATTGCTATATGATCTAGTTATGTTATCATTGTTGAGAGAACTTGCATTAGTGAAAGTATGAACCCTAGGCCTTGTTTCCAAGCATTGCAATACCATTTTCACTCACTTTTACCACTTGTTACCTTGCTGTTTTTATATTTCAGATTACAAAAATCTATATCTACCGTCCATATTGCACTTGTATCACCATCTCTTCGCCGAACTAGTGCACCTATACAATTTACCATTGCATTGTGTGTGTTCGGGACACAAGAGACACTTTGTTATTTCATTGTAGAGTTGTTTGAGAGAGACCATATTCATCCTACGCCTCCCACGGATTGATAAGGGATCGGGTGCCACGCTCGCTATGGCCCGATGGGGCGACACAACGGCAGTGCGAGGGTCGTTGCAGCCTTGGGGACGGCCTGGAGCGGACGGCCTCAGTGCGATGGTTGATCGCGGGCCGCGGCACTACGACCAGAATGGGCGATGAAGCGGTAGCACGCGAGGTGGTGCAACCACGGAAACGGCCTCAGGGCGGCGGTGGGGATCACGTGCCGCGGCACTATGGCCCGAAGGGGCGGCGAAGCGGCGGCGCAGATCGGTACAGCCACGGGGAGAACCACAGGGATGCAGTGCGGCGGCCCGACGCGGCGGCGCAGCGGCAGCCTGTTGCTCGATTGGAGAGATGTGCGTACTTGACAATCTTTAGAAATTCCTGGTATGCGACGGCTATGCAGAACGGGACATGCATATTGCCACATGTACATGCACAGAAGCATTGCACACATCATGGCTCCTGGATGCAGACTGCGGACGAAGCATCATGGCATGGTGAGCCAGTGGCTGGCCACACCGTATGCGCACGTGTAGGAAAAACACGGCCACGCCGAGAGCGCGCCTGTCCATGCAGCGCGGGAGAGCCGCCGCTGGCCAGCAGCGCACAGCGCGCGAGAGCACACCCCGCTGCATGCGTGAAGCTAGGATGTGCGATGGGGCGCCGTTGTACATCTGTTGATCTGGATGTTGAAGTAGAGGTGCACGAAAGTCGACGGGTGGCGATAGGTGACACAGACCGATCTTAGATCGGAGAACCAAAAAAGAACACCGATCAAAGGATGAGGAAAAAAAGACTCTCTAGGGCGCCAGTCAACACAAGCGGTGGACGAACCCTAGATACGGGCGGCGCGGCCCCCGTCGGTGGTCATTAAGGCCGACCGCCCCGGGGGTGGCGCGCGGGTGCGGAAATGGCGGCGGCTAGGGTTGAGAACCCGGAAACTAATACCATGTAGAAGGGAGAGAGAGGGATATGATGGAATTGTTGTTGTATTGCTTGAGCCTTGTGGGCATATATATAGGAGTGCATCATATATACGTGCCTATGCATGAAGAGCAATACATCATGCAATTCCCACATCATATATATGAGTTCAAGACCCGGCTGGCGCAATTAAATTGCATCCCACTTCAGTCCACGTTTAGGCCTGAGGGAACCACACGTGAGGGGGAGTGTTGACGTATAATGTGCTGCCTAGTCTCTTCAATCAGATCGGTCTTTTGGTTGCATTGGATGGAGCATACACTTCTACAGGGTATCAGTTTTTTAGGTTTCATTCCTCGCTTCCGCTCCACCGCCGCCGCTGTGCATCTACCCGCATGGCCGCCGCCGCGCGTCTACCCGCGCCACCGCTGCCGCCGCACGTCTACCCACTCCAAGCCGCCGCCGCCCACGCCCTCCTCTTGTGATCCGCCACCGCTGATTCACTTCTCCACGCGCTGCCACCTGTGATCCCATCGTGCCAGCCACCTACTATAGCCGCCCCGTCCCGAGCCACTGTTGCCTCCTTTTTCCGCTGAAGCTGCTCCCAATGCAAGCTGCTGCTGCCTCCCGCCCGACCCGTGTGGCCCGCACCGCCGAGCCGCCTCGGCTAAGCCACTGTTGTGCCTCGCTTAGCACTGCTTAGGGCTGCCTCCACTACAGCCACCTTCAAACCTCGCAGGCCCAAGTCGCTGCCTCTGTTGCGAGCCGCCAGGTCTTTGCTGCAGTCCGACTCATCCTCGATTTGAGTGGCCATTCTGTTTCCCTGTCGAACTGCCATCTCCGACCACTCCGGTTCAGCACCCCGAGCCGTTGTGCGGCTGCGGCCCGCACCGCCGAGCCATCCTGATCGCCAGCATGCATCGCTCGTACGCACACACCAGCCGCATCGCCGAGCCGCTCACAGTCGCATCACCCGCGCCCACTCGCCAGATCGTCCGAGCTGCCCGACCTGCCGCTAGTCACCCGATGGCATCGACCGGCCCGTCCGCCGCCGCCTCCACCGTCGCGCTGACGACACCCTCTGGCGCGGCTCCACCGGCGGTGTTCTATGGTGCAGCCCCGCCGCTGTTGCCGCTCTTCAGCCAGTCCCACTACGGGCATGTCAGATCATGGGATCCGATGAAACCCTCGAGGTTCGAACACTAGGGTGCGCGCGAAGATTTTCTCCCTATCGATCCACGCCCTAGCTCGCTAAGATCTCGCAAATGAACTCCATGAACTTGCCACACAAAGACACAAGATTTATACTAGTTCGGGCCACGATTGTGGTGTAATACCCTACTCCAGTGTGGTGGTGGTGGATTGCCTCTTGGGCTGATGATGAACAGTACAAGGGGAAGAACAACTTCCTGAGGTTGAGGTGTTCTTGTGCTTGGCGAACTTGTGTGGGTGAGATGCCTCTGAATGAGTTATCCCTTCCTTCCCCCTTTTTCTACCGTGGTGGCTAGTTCTACTTATATAGGCCTTGGTCCTCTCCCCAAATATTGAGTGCGAAGGGAGCCAACAACGGCTGATTTGAAAGGGGACAACTAGTACATCTTATCCTAACAAAAGTAGTCTTCGCCTGCCAAAGGCTCTGGTGGTGACGCCGTCTTGGGCTTCATGGTGACCTCCGTCTTGCCATCTTGCTGGTCTTGGTCTCGTTGCACCGATATGGAAACCTTTCCTTGATGCCTCAGTACTCCACGCCTGCGCTTGCCCCCTTGGCACCAAAGAGGAAGCAAGGACACCACGCGCGCTGGCGCCCGCCTGGTCTCGATCGTCATGGCTCATGTCACGAGGACCTCGCGAGGTTTGCCTTGCCTTGATCTCTCCGCCCTCATGAGCCTGCCTGGCAAGGCCGCTCCTGAGGAGGTCTTGCATCATCCGCCTCACGAGGCTTGGCCCCTCGCGAGGGTCTTGAATACCTCGTCGATGAAGATGGGTCATACAGACCTGCTAGCTCAGCCACGCCATGGGCCATAGGCAGGCAAGTCTGGGGACCCCCGTTCCCAGAACACCGATAGTAGCCCTCGGGCCCAAGGCGCGCTCAAGCTTGGCTTCGAGGCGAAGCCAAAGGTCTAGCGTGGAGCGCTGTGGGCCCCAAAAGCCTGCGGCCTTGGTTGACGCATGGAAGCTGATTGGACGTGGGCGTCTCTGCTTCCGCATGCTGCCTCGGCAACTGCCCGACTTGACAAGTCCCTGCGACATGCAAGGAAAACCATCATTACCTGTGATCGTGGGTGGGCGCTGGTTGGCCTTCTCTTGCTATAAATGAGGAAGGGGGGCAGAGCCCCTGTCCCCCACTTCTTCCCATTCCGCTTGCTTCTTCCTCCTCTGCTCCACCACGGACTCCAATGGCGCCGATCCGAAGGTTCTCACCTGATGAGAGAGGAAATATTCCCCTTGACATGCTGGCGCTACTTACGCCAAAGAAGAGGTCGGTCCACCGTAGCGACACTGCGGCGATGCAGGTGGTGACGAGGCCTTGGTCTGAGCGGCCTCCTCCTGGGTATCCACTGCACTTGCACACCCAAGCCGGGGGCTCGGGAGGAAGGAGCAACGAGCGTCGGCGCGCGCACCGCGGCCAAGGTTGACGTGCTGCGGCAACGAGTGTCGTCGCTCCTATAGTCCATGCCGCGGACTCCTCGCACGAGCTTGTGCTGTGGGCGGCGATGCCCCCAGGCTCCTGGATCCGCTTCCCGCACTTCTTCTCTGACGTGATGCCGCCGAGGGGCCTCTCGAACTTTGGTTGCAGCATGCTAACTACGACACTCTGGCGACCAGAGCAGAGGTTGAAGCAGTCTCCACCAGCAAGATCTTCATGCCCCATGGCTGCGGCGAGGTCGTGCGGGTTTTCCATACGGAGGGCGCCCTCGCGATCCACTTCGAGTACAACGGCGCCTCCACATTGTTCTTCAAGGTCTTCGGCGCGGAGGGTTGCCACTTGGAGTGTTGCCCCAAAGGGGAGCGCCAGGATGAGGCGCACCCCGCTCGCGGCTGCTCCAACAGCAGCGATTCTTGCAGGTCCAGCGGTTCTCCCGAGCCCTACGAGACTTCGGAGACGAGCGACGACAGCTACGTGCCCTCGAGCTCTTGCCACGCCCTGAGCAGGGCCGCAAAGTCCGGCCACTGTCATCGCTGATCTGGATGGGGTTGGCACTGGCCTCCCGCGGCCCACTGTTGATGATGGCGTCGGCCACGGGGGTGTGTAGACAGGATTCTCCTAGATTCTTGTCTTTTGTTCCCTGCGAGGAATCGAGAAGTACCTCGTGGGGTCGTGTAAAGAGTCTGCAATGTATTTTGTCAATATTATCCCAATTATGGAAGCCTTGTGAGTGCAAGTCCTGTTTAGGCTCGGTCTTCCCTTTCCAATCTCGCGACAGCTTGTTGCTCTACGCGGACAGGTCCTGGTGCCCAGGCAAGCTTCAGCCGTCGCTGGTATGCCAGGTCGCGTGCCGTGGTCAAGGCCAGGAGGTGAGCGGCCCGAGGTCCAGTAAGAGCTCCTGAGGCGCGATGCTCAGGGGGTCCCCTTTAGCGCTCAAGCAGCCGTGGTAAGATAAGAAAGGGAGGCGACGTTGCCGCAACAGGGCTGCAGCGAGCGTGTCCCCTAGGTTCCAACGATTAGTTGATCTGAGCTCGTGACTTATCTTGGCGGTCCGGGGTCGATTCTTCGTGATGCACCAGACCTGTGCGCGAACATCCGCAACGTAGCTAGGTTAGGCCTATACAAGCCTTCCCCTTTCCTATGCTCTCCTTTGTGCTCTACGTCCTCAGGTCCCGGCCCTCGAGCGAGCTCAGCCACCGCTGGTATGCCAGGTCGCGTGCCGTACTCAAGGCCAGGGGGTGAGGGCTGGAGAGCCAGCAAGAGTTCCTGAGTCACGATGCTCAGGAGCCCCCCTTTTAACGTGCAAGCGGATTACTTGGAATAGGTGGGAGCTCGCGGTTCCGCCTGGTGTTATCCTCGTGAGATTCCTGCGATCCAGCACCAGGAAGAACACGATCTGCCGTTATGGTTACCAGCCTGCCGCTGGTTGCTCCGCGAGGGGGTGAAGGCACTGAGGGCCCGGTGAGGTGACGTGCGCGGGGCGTGCCGCGAGTCAGAGCTCGGCCGCTCAGGTTTTTCGACGTGGCAGGGACGGACCCATGCACCAGCGCCATGCCGGCGTGAGGAGGCCCCGTGGGAGGCGACGATTGAGTAGGTAGTAATCATAGGTAGATTAAACATGAGAGTAGCAGGCTTAAGTAAGTGCATGGGAGATACGTGCCACTAGGTCAGGCCCGAGCGTCTTGGGGATGATGCAGCCTGAGGGGCGCTCCCAACAAGGTAAACTAAAGACATAAAAATGGATACATGCCACAGGGACGGACCCACGCGGCCTGAGAATGATGCAGCCCGAGGGGCGCTCCCAGCTAAATGAACTTGGAAAATGTCACTTGGTTATGTTGACGAAGGAGAGTTGGGGAAGCTGAAGGTGCGCAGCGAAGGGGTTGCTCCTCACGAGCCACTAGGGGCCTGAGCCTCAGGAGGCTCTGGGGGCTCAGGTGGTTCCTTGAGGACCGTCTCCATCTCCATCAGGACGGCGTCGTGCCTGGCCTCCTGAGCTGCTAGGATGCACCGCAAGTGGTGCTGGTAGGCGGACGACATGCTCGGCAGGCCGAAGGGCATGCAAATGTAGCTGTGCGGTGGGCCCTCGCAGCGTCCCACACGTGAAGGACAGAAAAGCTCCTGAGAGGCGGCCCTGTTGAGCCCTGGAACATCGATGCAGACGCGCAGCCCGACATCCTCGTCTGGATGGGAAGCTGCGCCTCGTGAGCGGTGGTCGCCGCGCATGGCCCTCACGTCTTGCAATTCCTGGGTGGTCTTGGTGATGAACTCCTAAACGGTGGGCGATCCTTGTCATGTGCCCTCCCGAGGGAAACGTGCCATGAAGCACGCCTCCAAGTGCTGCCCAAGCGCCTCCCTCGTGATGTGGGAAAGGTCTGAGGCCTTCCAGAAGAAAGCCCCCGAGCCTTGCCCGAGAAGGGCGCCGGGTGCGCCTTCCTATGCGATGGAGGGAGGCGCCCCGGGAGCGGGCGCGGATCCTGACGAGGCTCCGGCTGTGACGCCACCCTCCTGAGGTCCTACACGGCGCAACTGCTGCTTCTTCTTCTTGGGGATGACCTCAGGAGGGCCCTCGCCCTTGCTGTTGGGGTCATCGATTGCTGCAGCTTGGAAGGCACGCTCGAGGGAGCACACCGCATGTCTTTCTTCACATGGGACCTTGATGATCCCGCCACTTCCTGGCATCTTGAGGACATTGTAGCTGTGATGGGTCACTGCCATGAACTTGGCCAGGGCAGGATACCCGAGGATGGCATTGTACGGCATACAGATGTGCGCGACGTCGAAGTCGATGAGCTCGGTGCGGTTGTTCTTGCGTTCCCCGAAGGTGACAGGGAGGCGGACCTGCCCTATCGGTGTGGTGGAACCGTCGGTCACTCCTGAGAAAGGCTTGGTAGGCTGAAGCTGGTCATATGGCACTTGGAGGTTGTCAAACGTGTCAACGGACATGATGTTGAGCCCTGCGCCGCCGTCGATGAGGGTCTTGGTAAATTGCACGTTGCTAATGACCGGGGAGCAAAGCATCGGGAGGGCGCCAGCGGTTGCTGCGCACTTGAGCTGATACGCCGAGTTGAACGTGATGGGGCACGGGGACCATCTGAGCGGGCGTGTGGCTTCGAGCTTGGGGAGGACTACATTCACTTGATGAGCAAACTACTTGAAGATAAGCTGCGAGGCTGGGGACTAGGCTCCGCCCAAGATGCACATGATAGCACGCGGTTCCTGGAAGCCCCCAGCCCCCTCGTCTTAATGGTCTTCGTCATAGATTCTTGACGGTGGCGGCAGATGTCAGGACCCCGATTCCAAGTCACATCGATCTACCCGGTAACACCTCATATCACATTGCGGCCTCACGCACGGTATCCCCACGGGTATCGCCTTACCATGGCCCGGGACCGTTTGCGCCTTTTGGCTCACGTATATGATAGTGTCGCTAGCATCCATATGACAGAGAACCCGGGCCGACATGGCTAGTCGTGAACCCAAAGCGGCACAGACCTATGGAGACAGGCATACATGAATCACATCGAGCATGTCAGTCATCAGCGTGTGAATCCGGGCTGTAGCACTGGGCTAACAGGACTCCGGGGAACCCAGGCTGTAGCAGGCTAGGCAGGACTCCGGAAGTCACCGCGTGACATTTCCCCGAAGGGACAGACATAGGAACGAAGTGAAACACATGCTGGCCAGTGAAGTGTCCTGAGAAGTAGTGCTGGGCTAGCAGGACTCCGGTGAACCGGGCTGTAGCGGACTACTATGGCTCAAGGAGCACTAGACTACATTTCCCCATAAGAAAGGCTACCAAGGATAAACAACTAGATTGTCGGATCCCACACATACCAAGCATTTCAATCATACACACAATATGCTCGATATGTGCAAATACAACATGGCATCACAACAAAACTCTACAACTCAAGTACTTTATTTAAAGGCTCCAAAGAGCCATACATAACATGTTCATACAGGTAGGGGTCACATGACCCGACACTCAAGTCATACAAGCATACAAGAACATGCGGAAGCAAATAGTCTTAGTACAGACACTAGAAAGCAAGAAGGCTTCTCGAAGCCCGTCTATCTACTTGGGGCCCTCCATGGCCATGATCACCACCTGGGTGGCAAGTCACTCATCGACGTCGAGATCTACATAAAACCCATCGGAGGGGGCAGTGTTGTCGTCTGAAAATAGTAATTAAGCAAACATGAGTACAAAGGTACTCAGCAAGTCTTACATCAGAACCTACTATACATGCTCATTCTCAAGAAGGTGGTGGGGTTATTGCAGCAAGCCAGCTTTGACTCTTGGCTAAGCTATCCTACGGGACTCCACTAGTAAAATAGTTTTCGCACACGAGTCCACTACTCACCAACACAATACTCCACCGGGGATCCTCCCTCGTCATCCTACGAGAGGGCCATCCTCGGTACTCACACTTATCTTGAGTCTTTTAGTAGTATCCATTAACTTGTCTATGAACTGTATAGGAAACCAAGTAGTCCTTTACCGCGGACGCGGCTATTCGAATAGTTTTATACCCTGAAGGGGTGTACTTCGTCACACATGTTTCCACCACTTAGCGTCTGCACACGACATGTGCTCGGCAGACTTCAAGCGAAAGCCGACGTTGGTGTAGACCACGACCTGACTAACCGCACAAGTCTCTACTCCAGGTTTATCGCCTATTCAGGTTCCATCCGCAAGGAAATCTGGCCGGGGTGTCCTCAACGGCCCCAAACGATGTGTACAGGGTCCCGACACGCCAAACGGGCGCCCGGCATACCCGGCCACAGTGTATCTACCGCATCATAGCCCACCCCTAGGGTCATCGTTACGCACGACCGCCAACACATAACCTAAAAACACCAGAAACTAGTTGCAACTCCTGGACAGAGGGCGAGAGGGGTCAGTAAGTCGAGCGGGGTCATATTTCAGGGCCCAATGTGTGGTAGTAGCTGAATCTTAAATCACGCATACAGATCTCAGTTCTTATGGACGGCCTCAATGAAACAACCCACCATGTACTCCTACATGGCCTCTCATCGATACCTTGACCAAATCATGTTCAACACATCCCTCACATTACCGACATAATCATTTCACTCTAGCCCATCACCTAGATGAACCAGACCTGACACAACTCTAAGCATAACAGGCATAGCACGGTAGGAAACACATACGTGGCTCAAACAACTCCTACACATGCTAGTGGGTTTCATCTAATTACTGTACTAGCTGTTCCCCTTCAAATTAGCCCGCCATTGTTGGCTTCCTTCCCGCTCGATATTTGGGAAGAGGACCAGGGCCTCTATAAATAGGACCAGCCACCCACAGAACAGGGGGGACGAAGAAAGGAGAGAGAGAGAGAGAAGGGTGACTGAACTCCTCCCAGCAATTCATCGCCCCAGCCAAGAGCAGACCCTCGCGAGGCTGTTCTTCCTTGTATTGTTCCTCATCATTAGCCCAAGAGGCAATCCACCACACCACACACTGGAGTAGGGTATTACACCACAACGGTGGCCCGAACCAGTATAAACCCTGTGTCATTCATGTTGTTCTTTCCATTGCTTAGATCTTAGCGAGGCGGAGGGGTGCAGGTAGGTAGGAAGCAAAATCTCTGCACGCACCCCAGTGTTCGAACCTCAAGGGTCTGCCGGAACCCGAAATCCGACAATTATGTTCTGTGTATCCTTCGTGGTAGGTTCTGCCTCTGAGGATATCTCCGAGTATCCAACCGAAGGGAAGTACCCTACTACCACTCCATCAGGCAAGCAGCCCCATTGAACATACCGGTACAATCCCATTTCTCGCCTCTGCTCTCATTTACTGCACTAAGACAATAACGTTTCAAACTGCTGTGTGCTACGGTAGTTGAACCCTTATCCTCTGCATGACCTGTAATTTAGCTATCCTAACAAAAGTAGTCTTCGCCTGCACAAAGCTCTGGTGGTGACGCCGTCTTGGGCTCCACAGTGACCTCCATCTTGCAGTCCTCCTGGTCTTGGTCTTGTTGCACTGAAATGGCAACCTTTTCCTGATGCCTCGGTACTTTGCGGCTGCGCTTGCTCCCTTTGCACCAAAGAGGAAAGGAGGACGCTGCGCGGGCTGGCACCCGCCTGGCGCCTTCGGTTGTCATGGCTTGCGTCATGGGCACCTCGTGAGGTACCCCGCCTTGATCTCTCCGCCTCCTCGCGAGCCAGCCTAATGAGGCCGTGCCTGAGGAAGCTCCGCGTCATCCGCCCCGCGAGGCTTGGCCCCTCGCGAGGGTCTTGGGTCTGTGTTGGTGAAGATGGGCCATGCTGGGCCCCCTTTGAGCCATGCCGCAGGCAGGCAAGTCTGGGGACCCCCGTTCCCAGAACGCCGACAGTAGCCCCCGGGCCCAAGGCGCGCCCGGACTTGGCCGTGCAGGTAGGCGAAAGGGCGAGGGCGAAGCGCCGCGGGCCCTAACAGCCTGTGGCCTTGGGCGCCGCGTGGCGGTTGATTGGACGTGGGCGGCACTGCTCCCCCACGCCTTCCTGATTTTGCGCCATGCTAGGCAGACTCGTAGTTGTACACATCCGCTCCCCTTTCTGTCGCTCGAGCGCCCTCTGTCCTTCCTCCGCTCGAACTCCAGCTTCTGTTTTCGACCCAATCTTGAACTCCCCCCCTTTTCCATCGCCATGGCTCCGACGAAGAAGGGAAGACAGAAGAAACCCGCGTCCTCGCCTGGTCCGCCGCCGTTGGCGGCCCCCGCCGAGGGCTTAGGCAAGGTCAGCTCGGCTCTGGCCACTATCTTCAACGAATGCGGGAGGACGACGGCCTGGCCTGCGTCCCACTCCTCCATCGACAGGACAGTCACCAAGGTCCCATATTTCGCCGACGCCCTGTGGGCGGGTCTGGTTCCTCCCTTTTATGATTTCTTCAATGCCGTGCTTTCCCACTATCAGATCCACATGATGCATCTGGGTCCTGAATCCATCACCCTCCTTTCGGTCTTCGCCTTTGTTTGCGAAGCTATGATGGGCATCCTTCCTTCGGTTGCCTTGCTGTGCCACTTCTTCTCGCTGCGCCTTGTCGACCCTACCCAATGCTGGGCGTGCGTGAGCTTCGTTGCCGCGTCTGAGACTGCGGCCTTGGGGATAGACTTCAAGCTCCCCCCGCCCGCGGCTAGGTTCCGCGAGCGGTGGCTGTATGTGGACACAGGGGTGCCCAGCCCCCTCCTGTCGAAGCCAACTTCGCCTGCTGTCCCCAATTTGGGCTGGGGCCAGGAGACGCTTGAGAGCTCTCGGCTCGTCTTCGTCTGGCACCGCTTCACGTTCTTGAGGCCGCTCGGTGTGACATCGCCCAAGGTGGTGAAGGAGTTCCTGCTATGCCGGGTTGCTCCTCTCCAACGCCACTCCTACTGGATGTGGGCCTTCAGGGGGCGCGATGACCGTATGAGGCTCCAGGAAGAGGACTTGACTCCTGAAGTGCTGAGGACAGCGCTCTTGACCCTGACTGGGGACCCCAACCCTGGCAGCATCCAGCAGGGAGGGGCCTTGCTGTACCTCTGCCAGAGCAGGGGCGATTTTGTGAAGCAAATGCCTGTCTTTGATGAGTGGGGGCCGCGCCCCACCGGCCTCCAGGGGCCTCGCGAGAACCCAGTGGTGGTGACCGCCCTTCCAGTCGGCCAAGGCGGCTCTTCCTCGAGCGGCGGAGCAGGGAGGCATGAGGCGCCAGAGGCCGAGGGGGCTCCCGGCGGGGTGATGGCGCCGGGCGATGCTCATGAGGGAGCGGCTCTCGGGGCCCATGCCGCTGAGGCTGAGGGTGACGAGCAGCTGCTCTCAGCGCTTGTGACTGAGGCCCCTGAGGCTCCGGTTGCTTCCCTTGGCGAGGCGATTGGCAGCGCGCATCAGGCAGGCGCCCCTCACGCAGATCACCTTGATGCTCCTTCTTCGTCGTAGGTTGATCCTTGCGCCCAACTCTTGGGCCGCTTCCGCGTGGACTTTGAGGCCCTCCGGAAGAGAAGGGAGGCCCTGGGCGACGATTACCCTTGTCGCCTGCTGAAGCGTAGGAAGTACTCCGCCACTGATGAGTAAGCCTTCTCCTTTCCCAGTTCCTGATCCTTCTATCGCTTTTACTGACCCTTGCTCCGCAGGCCCCTTCCAGCCGAGCTCGCGGAGACAGCCGAGGTGCCGTCCCCCTTGGCTTTGCCCCCTCCATCGCCCTCAAGCGCCCCGAGCAGCAGAGCCCTTGTGGTGAGGGCGATCGAAGAGGCAGACCATCCCGAGGCGCATCGTGGCCCTGTGCACCTCGCGATCCTCTTCCGCAGGCCTTCTCATGGCATAGCCAGCCTGCCGTGGGCTTCCCGCCTGGCCGTGGACTGCGATGGATGAGGCGCTCCCTGCGCTCTTCACATAGAGATGGGCTGGCCCTAGGCCGGGCTTCTGGCGCGACGTGCCCGACAGTCGCGAGGGTGCCAGCCCCCAGCCCCTAGCCCGGAGGGGGGGTGCTAATTCGTGGCCCCTGGCGCTTGCATGGGGCAGATGATGGCGTGGAAGACGTGCTCGAGCGCGCTCGGGAGCGCCGCGCTCTCCGCCAAGGGTTCCTTCAAAGGGCGGCTGACACGGTAAGACTGCTTGGTGAGGAGCTTGCTAATGAAGACGCGCACCTTGAGGCTGAGGGCCTGCGCCTGGCTGCAGAGAGGCGCGAGCTGGAGGGCGCCATCGCCCTGGCGTGCCGTCAGCGCGATCTTGACGACGCAGAGGCCAAGGCGTCGCTGGTGGCCTCTCGGGAGGCTCGATCTTGGGCCGTTGAGGAGGCCCGGGAAGCTGACCGGCGGCGAACGGCGGCGGAGGAGCGGTCTCGGGAGCTCCTTGCCTGGTGCCACTCACTGGAGGAGCAGGTGGAGCTGCGTGAGGCAGCCCTCGCGTCAATGAAGGTGGCCTCTGGCGACTCAGCAGAGCTCCAGAAGCGTGAGGAGACGCTGACGCTGGAAGCCGCCAAACGTACCCGCGAGTACGAGCGTCTGGAGACGAGGGAGCGCTTGGTGACGCAGGCGGAGGATGATGTCACTGCACAGGAAGCCCGCGTCCTGGAGGAGGTTGGACGTCGAGTGGCGATGGCGCATTTGAACCTCGAGCACGAGTTCGAGGAGAAGCTGGGGTTGATCCGGGCCGAGGCTGAAGGTAGGACTGCTGCCTTGATAGCCAAGCTGGAGGGGGCGACACGGCAGGCCGATGCTTTCCGGGCCTCCCTTGAGGTGGCGCAAGGTGAGTTAACCACCTCCCAGGCCGAGGTGCTCCTTCTTCGCCAGCGGGTGGAGGAGGCTGAGGCCGTCGCGTGCCAGAATGCGGATGAGGTACGTCAACGGCGGATCCTGGAGCATGAGCACGGCCCCATGCTCACCACGCTCTGGGAGAGAGCCAACGCAACCTTGGGCAACATCTGCGAGGCGGCTGTTGGCGAGCCGCATGCAGTCAACTACGCCGGCAATCTTCAATTCTTCACTGACGTGGTGACGCAGCTGGAGGTGCAGTCGGTCAGGGCTGACAGGTTGGTGGAGGAGAGGAGCTGCGCCTGCTCGGGCGTGCCTTTTCTCGCGTCTTCAGCCATCTCCAGAATATGGATCCCCGCTTCGATTTTGACGCCGCCATCGCCCTAGTCCCCCAGGCTGTCCGAGGCGACCTGGCGCGCTGGGTGGAAGACAATGTGGATGCTCTTATCAGGGCCTTCGCTTCAGACAACGACGACGTGGTCGTGGCTGCCGACGAGGGCGGTGCGGCGCATGGCCCTGACGCCACTGGCGGCGACGCGGACAGCGATGGCGAGTTCAGCGGTGCCAGCAGCGGCTCGGGCGGTGCTCTTGAGGATGCATTGGGGGATTTATCTGACTGATTGTGCATCGTTCCTACTTCCTTGCCCTGCATGAATAGAACTCAGGTTTTGGCCTGATGGCGGTGAGAGCATTTGGGAGGGGGAGCCCCTTATGTAAAACTTGTGTTCATCCTGTTAGTAGTCGCTACATTGCCCATGCGCCCGCGCCTAGTGGTTGGCTTAAGCGACGCGTTGGTCGCCTAGTTTACCTTGGTCCCGTGCTGGCCCTGAGGTAGCCTGTGGGAGGTTGTGGTGTCCTGAGTGTTCCCGGATTGGATCCGTAGGACCTGCAGCAAAACACCCTCCTGAGAGGACGCGGCGGCGGCAGTCTGGGCTGCGCGCAAGCTAGGCCTGGCCCGGCTCACGAGGGGAGGCAGCTGAGGCGAAGTGGTAACCAAAATGCGAGAAATTGCTCGAACGAGACTAAGCACCCCTTTCCCGAACATACGCAAATCTCAAATTCGAATCCAACTTGAATCCAGCGGGGGAAAGCGACAACCAAAGGGAAAAGCAACGAAAGCAGACAAAAGGCCGCGTCCGGCACCTAATCTAGTCTTGGACGTCTTCTCACCAGCGCGGAGCTAAGTGCTGCCACTGGGCGTGGGAGGGAGCCCCTGGGCCTGAGGCCGGCACCCCTGAGACTCCGGGGCGTGTACAGCCCCACTCATTATTACGTGAGAGTGTCACGGGGCGGCGAGCTTCACAGGCACTGGGCCTTCTTCACAGGTACTGGCCTTGCTTCATATCGCCAGATGAGGGGCCCTCCTTGCGCCACACTCTAGTGCCATCAACGACGACCGGAAACCAGGACGCCGCCTGATGGGGTAGAGCGGTCGCCAGCGGTTTCCCCGACGATCACGGGTCCTCCGCCAGGGGCAGGCCCTGAGGCACCTCCCTAGCAGAGGGCCTACCTCCTGAGAACACCTTGCTCCGAATGCCGCGGTGGTGATGTCGGATCTCGGCCCCTCTCCTGCAGCCCCCTGCGCCCTCCTCCTGAGGGGTAGGAGACTGTGGGAGCGGGGCGGCCGCTCGCTGTGGTGACCTGCACCTCTTGCGATCCATGGTTAGCGTATACCTGCTCCTGAAGAATTAGCGGTACCCGATAATCGTTGCCTCCAGCGTGGCCGATGGGACCGTCCCGGGGCTCCTGGAAAGGCTTAGCTTCTAGTGCCTCGTCCCCCCAGCTTGGGCTGAGGAGCGAGCCTTGTTCGCTCTCGTGAGGGTGTCCTAGGTCCATCATGAGGGGCACGTATTCCTCTGGCGCCGTCATCCCGAAGGCCACGCCGTAGTGCTCCGCGTGCCATGTGGTCCTACCTGACGCGTCCACCGTGGGGTGGCAGCGCGGCTGTCCACTAGGGCCGCGGGTCGCGTCGGGTCCTTCTTCTTCATGGACCGGGAGCGGGGGCAGCGCCGCCGCCGGTCCGGTGCTGACAGCTTCGCTGGCGTTGAAGTAGCCTTGGAGCCCGGGGGCGCGCGCGGAGCCCCCGCTCGGGCCGCCCTGGGCTTGATGTCAGGACCCCGATCCTAAGCCACATCGATCTAGGATGTAACACATCATATCACTTTGCGGCCTCACGCACAGTATTCCCACGGGTGCCACCTTACCTGGCCCGGGACCGTTTGCGCCTTTTGGCTCACGTATATGATAGTGTCGCTAGCATCCGTATGACAGAGAACCCGGGCCGACATGGCTAGTCATGAACCCAAAGCGGTGCTAACCCATGAGGACAGGCATACATGAATCACATCGAGCATGTCGGTCATCAACGTGTGAATCCGGGCTGTAGCACTGGGCTAACAGGACTCCAGTAACCCGGGCTGTAGCAGGCTAGGCAGGAATCCGGAAGTCACCGCGTGACATTTCCCCGAAGGGATAGACACAGGAACGAAGTGAAACACATGCCGGCCAGTCAAGTGTTCCGAGCAGTAGTGCTGGGCTAGCAGGACTCCGGTGAACCGGGCTGTAGCGGACTACTATCGCTTAGAAAGCACTAGACTACATTTCCCCATATGATAGGCTGCCAAGGATAAACAACTAGATTGTCGGATCCCACTCATACCAAGCATTTCAATCATACACACAATATGCCCGATATGAATACATACAACATGGCATCACAACAAGACTCTATGACTCAAGTATTTATTCATTAGGCTCCGAGGAGCGAGATATTACAAGCATGGGTCTCATGACCCCACATTCAGAGCATACAAGTCAAAGCACATGCGGAAGCTTAACATGTCTGAGTACAGACATCTACAAATGAAAAAGGCTGAGAAGCCTGACTATCTACCAGATCCTGCCGAGGGCCCAAGATCGTAGCTGAGGTAACAAGCTAAACGTCAAAGTGCACGCGAAACTACTAGCGAGACTGACGTCTCTCTACAAAACATAAAATAGGCAAACGTGAGTACAAATGTACCTAGCAAGACTTACATCAGAACTATCTACATATGCATCGGTATCAATAAAGGGGTGGTGGAGTTTAACTGCAGCAAGCCAGCTTTGACTCGGTGGCTACCCTAAACTACGACTGCAAGTAACTCTTTTGAGGTGGCGCACACGAGTCCACATATTCACCATATCAATACACCACTATGGATCCGCTCCCGTCTCCCTACGAGAACGCCATCCATAGCACTCACGCTTATCTTGCGCATTTTAGAATATCCACTTTCACTTGTCTATGAACTGATATAGGCAACCTAGAAGTCCTTTACCGCGGACACGGCTATTCAAATAGATGATGTTAACCCTGCAGGGGTGTACTTCTTCACACACTCTCTCGCCACTTACCACCATGTACACGTCGTGTATCTCGGCAACCTTCAAGCGGAAGCCTGGCGAGGGAGTCGGCCACGACCTGACTAACCACACAAGTCTCTAGTCCAGGTTTATCGCCTATTCGGGTTCCATCCGCAAGGAGATCCGGCCGGGGTGTCGCTCACGGCCCCAAACGATGTGTGCAGGGTTCCCAAGCCCACCTCGACGGGTGGATCTACGCTTGGTACACCGTGCCACGGTGCCTAGTCTGTCCCAGGCCCACCTGTACCGGGTGCCACTTGGTAGACTACTAACACTACCTACAAACACCAGAAACTAGTTGCAACTCCTGGACAGAGATCAAGTTGATTAATAAGTCGAGAGGGGTCGAGTTACCGGAACCCAATGTGTGGTAGTAACTGTTCATGGATCACAAACACAGAACTCAGTTCCTGAGGACGGTTTCAATGAGACAACCCACCATGTACTCCTACATGGCCTCTCACCGCTACCTTTACCAAATCGTGTTCACATATTTAGCTCTCAACAGTAGGAATCAGACCTGACTCAACTCTAAGCAGTAGCAGGCATGACAAACAAGCATGGATGTGTAGGCACATCAGGGCTCAAACAACTCCTACTCATGCTAGTGGGTTTCATCTATTTACCGTGGCAATGACAGGTCATGAAGAGGAAAGGGGTTCAACTACCGCAGCATGTAACAGTTGAATCGCTGTTGTCCTAATGCAGTAAAAGAGAGCAGGAGCGAGAGAGTGGGATTGTATCGGAATGAACAAGGTGGTTTTGCTTGCCTGGCACTTCTGAAGATAGTATAGTTCTTCATCGGTGTCATCGAATTCATCGCTGGATCAACGTCAACTGAGGGGGGACAAACACCGGCAACTGAGAAAGAACTAAATCAACACATGACGATATGCAACAATATGATGCATGCTATGACATGGCAATATGAATGTGTTTTGGGCTAATGCAAGCTAGAACATATTGAAATGAGTCCATTTGAACCAAGGATTCAAATGCAAACCCATTTTATGAAGTCATATAAGTGCATTAACTTTTTTCACCTAAACAACTAGTTTAAATGTTCTAACATGCATGAAACTAGCATAAATGGACAGATTGGATTTTTCTAATAATTTTTCATATATAATTTATCTCATTTGGAGTTATGGTTGATTTTCTATGATTTTTAGAAGTTTTGGGCATTTTCTGGAATTTTCTGAATTATTATAATTTAACCTAAATCCAGAAAATGTATTACTGTGTCAGCATGACGTCAATGTGATGTCAGCAGGTCAAAGGCATCGACCAGGTCAAACCTAACCAGTGGGACCCACTGGTAAGTGACCCAGTCAACTAACTAAGTTAGTTAGCCCTAACTAACTAGCCTGGGCCCACTGGTCAGCGACTATAGTAACTAACCTAACTAGCTAATTAGCGCTAACTGGAGTAATTAGTCGGGAGGGGCCCGTAAGTCAGTGAGAGAGAGGGGGAGGTCAAATCGAGCAGTGGGGTCAACCCATGCCGGTCAACGGGTCAGGGGTCGCCGGCGTTTAGCCGCCGGCGACGATAGAGACGGCGGGGCGGCTCAGAAATGCTCTACAGGGCACCATTCGATCCATGGGTTGCACCTACAGGTTCCTGGGAGTGAGGGGCATCCATTGGGGGTGGTGGTAGGAGCTGGGGTGGCTGGAAAAGTGGCCGACGACGAGGTTCAACGGCGGCAGCAGCTCAGGCATCCTCGGGATAGCGCTACAGAGCATGGGAGGGGGCGCTGCAGTTGTCTGCGGGCTCATGGGATCGTGCTGAGCATGATGGTGTGCTAGGACACGAGCTGCGGTGGCTGTGGCCATGACAGCGACAAGGACGCCGGCGGTGAGCTCATGGATGCGACGGCTAGCACAGTTAGAGGAGGCGCGCGAGCAAGAGGACGGAGAGGAAAGGAAGAGGAGCTCACAAGGGGCCGGTGGTGGTTTCAGCGGGCTCGGGGATGACTGGCAAGCGGCGAATCGTGCGATGGCGGCCGCCAAGGCCGGGGACGGAGATGGTGGTGGTGGCGACGCTGCGGGGCTCCCGGGGTCTTCATCTTCGTCGTAGAGGGCCTTCGGGGCATGGCGGACCTCGGCGACAAGCTGGATAGGCAAGGAGGGCTCGGTGGCCGCGGTGGTGACGAGCAGCGACGGCGAGCTCCGCTAGGGGAAGAAAGCAGAGGAGCGAGGGGAAGAGAGGTCCAGAGAGCGAGGGAGAAGAAGAGGGGGTCCCAGGGTGTCGTGGGCGGCACCGCGCTGGACAGGGGAGGCCAGGCAGGCAGCTGCGTGCCGGCACGCGCGGGTGCCGTGCTCGGCTTGCCTCTGCCAGTAGGCAGAGGTTGAAGACAGGTATGCCCCTGGTGGGCTGGGCCGCACAGTAGTGGGCCTCTGGGCTGTAGGTAAGCGCCAGGTAATCCTTCTCTCTCTCTCAATCTGTTTCAGTTTTCTATTTATTTTGTTTTGTTTTGATTTGATTCACAGCCCAAATCATTTAGTAGCTTCTGAAAATATTTATGTGGCTTGATGCAATATATTCAAAGCCACTCATAGGTTTTTTCAGAATTGTTGGACTTGCAATTCTTTTATAGAAGAATTAAATCCAACTCAAATATTTATTGATTTAAATCCAAATGGCCAAAATAATTCCTCAAAAATGTTCAATATTTTTGGTTTGGACCAAAACCCTTGCCAAAAATATTAAACATCATTGAAGAGCATTTTGGAAACATTGGATGCATTTTCCAGGGTTATTTTCCCTTCTTTTAATTAAAATTTTTGAGGCTTTCAAATTTCCTCAATTCAAGTTTTCTTGAATTTAAACATGATGCATGGATGCAAAGCCACTTTCTGCAACCAAATTCTAGGGCTGTGACAACTCACCCCCACCCGAGATTCAAGACGTGAGGTAAGAAGACAGCGGGAACACAAAGCTAACACAATCTTCTTGATCCAACTGCCCTCCTCGAAGATGTGGATTCATTTCTCCAATTGATCTTGACGTCTTTGCGTCTGAGCTCTTCATCCAACACGATGATGGCGGAAGGAAACTCTACATGAAACGATCTTCTCAAAGATCGAGCAACTCAAGATCAACTCATGGAGTGAGATGTTAAAACATCTCTTGGGCTGAGACACAAAACACACATCGAGAGAGATGGGAGGTAATAGATGACAGGGGTTCAAATTGGTAGGCAACAATTCCACGCTGGAGTAGGATGGTGCATGGTTTCAAAGTAGCGAGGAAGTAATTGCCATGATTCCATAACGGGACACCTTAGGGAAAGGTGTCTCGTAGAAATATTCCCTTAAGTGGCAAAAAGAATTACTTTTGATTCAGAGATCATTGAAACTCTTTATACCAGTCTAAGGCAAATCACAACAATCGCTTAGAGGAGTACGAAGGGATGGCATACCCGGACTAGAATGGATGATGTGAACTACCTTGTTGAAGGCAACGCAATGGATGATTTTTGCTTATCATCGGAAATGGATGGAACCCATGGTAGTACCACTGTTGAAGATGATCCTGACCAAGAATTACCGGGAAGGTAGTCCAAGATAGAATGGCACAATGGCGGTGCAAGCTGGGAACAAAATGCAAATGTGGGAATGATTCTAGTAACTGGGGATAAACTCAACAGTAGAGAGTGATTCCACTGTTTGAATGGTTCTAGCATAATCGAGGGAACCGAGAGAACAACGACCCCTGAGGAACAACTTCTAGAATAAGTTGCACTAAATCCTCGTGGAGAAGATGGGCAAATAGCTCAATCAAGATTCCACAACGATAGATCTTCCGGCTAGGTGTGTTGGCCAGAACATCAACCTTGTCGGGACCAACATCATAGATCCTAGAAAAGTTCCAACCATCATATCTGCCTGAGATTCAGATCTGGTTGGTAACAGGATATTCCAGACCCATCGAGTCTAGAAGAAAATGAAAGTTTGCAACACAAATCGACAAGATGGCGTTGCGAGATTCTCGGGAAATGGACTATGGTAGTAAGCTCCAAAACATGAGCTGGTTCTGCTAACACATATGTGAACACTTTGTCTCAGACAAGCATGACCACATAGTAGTCTTACAATAAAACACTACCGAGTTCAAGTGGGGAACCCTCATTGAAGATAACGAAGTCTTGTGCATGTCCGTCTGGGCCCTTCGGGAATAGCAATTGAACTTGTTATCCTTGAACAAATCAATCATTGGCTTGGTGTGCTAGGGAATACATATGGAGTGGAGGTAATTAATCTACCAAACCATAGAATACATTCGCACATCCATAACTGACTTGGGATGGTACCAGAGGAAACAAAAACAATCTTTCTCGAATTCAAGGCGGCAACTTACACCTAATGCACGTGAACTTGGAGAAAGTCACTTCTTACACCAAACATGTGCTTCATGAATGGGACATGAAGATAATGCTTACAAAAGTTTCCAATATTAGCTTGATGTTCAACATGAATCATGGGGAAGACAAAATGCTGCTGATGGGCTCAACAACAACTCATCGGAATTTCCATATCACTGGACTTCCACCATCATGTGAACACGGTGATAGCATTGGTCAGACCAAAAGATGTAATGGTGTCTGCTCGAGGGATCAACCACAAGTAAGACAACATTACGAACATCGTTGGTTCTGATTTGACTTGACGATAGCCCATACTCAAGTCAAAGTTTTGACAAAGCAATAGATCCAACAACTAATCATAGGGACCACTCGATGAAGATATCATCTTTCTTCAATGCACACTACACAAGAATACCCCTTAATGATGAACTAAGTCGGACAAGCTTCCATCTTCCAACTCTCCAAGTTGTTGTTTTGCTCAACCAACTAGCTCAGGGTATCCAACACAGATTCTTGGAGAAAGGGTGGTTTACAAGAAACCAACTTGATCACCAACTCCACATAATGGTCAGGGAACAACCTGGTAATACTTCCGAGAAGATATTCGGAACATCACGAACCACCGATATGTTACTAAGCTCGAGAACAATCTTGCTTTTCAGGGCAGGATGATATGATCAAAAAAGCGAGGGTTTGACACAGGCCTAACTCATTGATCCTATCTCATTGATCGAGGAGTGCACCAGGAAAATGGACTAGGTAGCACGATCAATCTTAGAACGATGATTCCATAATCAACACACCAAGAATGAGATTACCGTCCATTAACCACCAAGCAACGGGGTTGCTAGGAGTATTGATTTCACACATCACGGTTCACATGTCGGTATTCCGGTTGTAACAACATGGAACCGAGGAACGAATGATGATGGCGAGAAGTATCACTGCATCAAGAATTCATAAGAGTTGGTGCAATTCTCATGACATTCCTGACATCAAGAGGGCAATACTTCAGGGTAGAACAGAATCAAAAGCTGGATTGGCATTTTGATCCGCGGAATGCAATTGCTTTGACCCAATCCTAGATATGGATGAGGTACCGGAGTTTGTTTCTCCTAGTCATTCCGGAATAGAATGGCTTGATGGACCACAAGAATAATAGGCATTGATGAACACAAATGCACACATACTCTTGGCTATCAACTGATAGAGGATGGTCGGAATACAACTGAAGAGAAACAACTCAAGGAACATATATGTTTCTGAGTTGTGGATGCATAGATTAATATGTCGAACCAAGTTCAACAGGTTTCTTCCAGATAACCCATGCAGAAAGGTAGAATTGGTAGAATCACAATTATGGATGGAGAACTCCTCAAGAGTACTCTAATTGTGAGCTTTTGGTTCAAAGAACTTCTTCCTTAATGGTTCATGGTATTTGGAAGAAGGAAATACCACGGACCTCGAGGACTATCGCAAAGGTTACTAATATCCTAAAGGAACTAGCAACACTATCAACATGAGATAAGTAGGGTGAATCTTGGGTTCAAGAACCCATGAATAGAATACCTACCACTACATGGCATCACGGGATGCTTTCGAGAATGGTGGCCAGAATCATCACACCGGAACACAAAACATGGCTAGATTACTAGGTGACTCCCTAAAACACCTAGGGTCATAATAATAGCTCCAACATATATGTCGAGGCAACAGAGTACCTCAACTGACCGATTAGGGTGGATAAACTGGCCCAAAGGAACGTCGGTAACGGAATAAGGAATTTGCAAATGCATCAGACTATTTGGAGACCTGGGATGACTCGGACAGCATAACAGCTGTAAATGCTCAGAAAAAGATTTGAGACATTCGCAAGGATTTGCATAGTCACTTAACAACATCATATCAAGGTTCCGAGACCAACTATGAACACACGGAAGTAGTAGAAACTGAATTTGGGCTTAAATCCAACAATCTTATAAGTCTATGGATTAGTAACACGTCATCCTGATAGATAGATGAGAAGGCCTAGTTCTTAATCCTCGTAGAAGAGAAGAGGTTGACTCAGATCAGAAGGCCATGAGGTATAAGGAGTAAAAAGAGCCTTACGTTCCCTTCCACAATCAATTCCCGTATATAACTAAAGCATTTCTAGACTCAACTTCGACCAGTTTGGCTTGGTAATCCTACAGGCAGTCAGGCTCTGATACCAAAGCTGTCAGGACCCCGATCCTAAGCCACATCGATCTAGCATGTAACACATCATATCACTTTGCGGCCTCACACACGGTATTCCCATGGGTGCCACCTTACCTGGCCCGGGACCGTTTGCGCTTTTTGGCTCACGTATATGATAGTGTCGCTAGCATCCATATGACAGAGAACCCGGGCCGACATGGCTAGTCGTGAACCCAAAGCGGTGCTAACCCATGAGGATAGGCATACATGAATCACATCAAGCATGTCGGTCATCAACGTGTGAATCCGGGCTGTAGCACTGGGCTAACAGGACTTCGGTAACCCGGGCTGTAGCAGGCTAGGCAGGACTCCGGAAGTCACCGCGTGACATTTCCCCGAAGGGATAGACACAGGAACGAAGTGAAACACATGCCGGCCAGTCAAGTGTTCCGAGCAGTAGTGCTGGGCTAGCAGGACTCCGGTGAACCGGGCTGTAGCGGACTACTATCGCTTAGAACGCACTAGACTACATTTCCCCATATGATAGGCTGCCAAGGATAAACAACTAGATTGTCGGATCCCACTCATACCAAGCATTTCAATCATACACACAATATGCCCGATATGAGTACATACAACATGGCATCACAACAAGACTCTATGACTCAAGTATTTATTCATTAGGCTCCGAGGAGCAGATATTACAAGCATGGGTCTCATGACCCCACATTCAGACCATACAAGTCAACGCACATGCGGAAGCTTAACATGTCTGAGTACAGACATCTACAAATGAAAAAGGCTGAGAAGCCTGACTATCTACCAGATCCTGCCGAGGGCACAAGATCGTAGCTGAGGTAACAAGCTAAACGTCGAAGTGCACGCAGAACTACTAGCGAGACTGACGTCTCTCTGCAAAACATAAAATAGGAAAACGTGAGTACAAATGTACCTAGCAAGACTTACATCAGAACTATCTACATATGCATCGGTATCAATAAAGGGGTGGTGGAGTTTAACTGCAGCAAGCCAGCTTTGACTCGGTGGCTACCCTAAACTACGACTGCAAGTAACTCTTTTGAGGTGGCGCACACGAGTCCACATATTCACCATATCAATACACCACTATGGATCCGGTCCCGTCTCCCTACGAGAACGCCATCCATAGCACTCACGCTTATCTTGCGCATTTTAGAGTATCCACTTTCACTTGTCTATGAACTGATATAGGCAACCTAGAAGTCCTTTACCGCGGACACGGCTATTCGAATAGATGATGTTAACCCTGCAGGGGTGTACTTCTTCACACACTCTCTCACCACTTACCACCATGTACACGTCGTGTATCTCGGCAACCTTCAAGCGGAAGCCTGGCGAGGGAGTTGGCCACGACCTGACTAACAACACAAGTCTCTAGTCCAGGTTTATCGCCTATTCGGGTTCCATCCGCAAGGAGATCCGGCCGGGGTGTCGCTCACGGCCCCAAACGATGTGTGCAGGGTTCCCAAGCCTACCTCGACAGGTGGATCTACGCTTGGTTCACCGTGCCACGGTGCCTAGTCTGTCCCAAGCCCACCTGTACCAGGTGCCACTTGGTAGACTACTAACACTACCTACAAACACCAGAAACTAGTTGCAACTCCTGGACAGAGATCAAGTTGATTAATAAGTCGACAGGGGTCGAGTTACCGGAACCCAATGTGTGGTAGTAACTGTTCATGGATCACAAACACAGAACTCAGTTCCTGAGGACGGTTTCAATGAGACAACCCACCATGTACTCCTACATGGCCTCTCACCGCTACCTTTACCAAATCGTGTTCACACATTTAGCTCTCAACAGTAGGACATGTTCACCACAGTCCAATTCATTCCCGAGGAATCAGACCTGACTCAACTCTAAGAAGTAGCAGGCATGACAAACAAGCATGGATGAGTAGGCACATCAGGGCTCAAGCAACTCCTACTCATGCTAGTGGGTTTCATCTATTTACTGTGGCAATGACAGGTCATGCAGAGGAAAGGGGTTCAATTACCGCAGCATGTAACAGTTGAATCGCTGTTGTCCTAATGCAGTAAAAGAGAGCAGGAGTGAGAGAGTGGGATTGTATTGGAATGAACAAGGTGGTTTTGCTTGCCTGGCACTTCTGAATATAGTATAGTTCTTCATCGGTGTCATCGAATTCATCGCTGGATCAACGTCTACTGAGGGGGGACAAACACCGGCAACTGAGAAAGAACTCAATCAACACATGACGATATGCAACAATATGATGCATGCTATGACATGGCAATATGAATGTGTTTTGGGCTAATGCAAGCTAGAACATATTGAAATGAGTCCATTTGAACCAAGGATTCAAATGCAAACCCATTTTATGAAGTCATATAAGTGCATTAACTTTTTTCACCTAAACAGCAAGTTCAAGTGTTCTAACATGCATGAAACTAGCATAAATGGACAGATTGGATTTTTCTGATAATTTTTCATATATAATTTATCTCATTTGGAGTTACGTTTGATTTTCTATGATTTTTAGAAGTTTTGGGCATTTTTTGGAATTTTCTGAATTATTATAATTTAAACTAAATCCAGAAAAGGTATTACTGCGTCAGCATGACGTCGAGGTGATGTCAGCAGGTCAAGGCGTCGACCAGGTCAAACCTGACCAGTGGGACCCACTGGTCAGTGACCCAGTCAACTAACTAAGTTAGTTAGCCCTAACTAACTAGCTTGGGCCCACTGGTCAGCGACTGTAGTAACTAACCTAACTAGCTAATTAGCGCTAGCTAGAGTAATTAGTCGGGAGGGGCCCGTAAGTCAGTGAGAGAGAGGGGGAGGTCAAACCGGGCAGTGGGGTCAACCCATGCCGGTCAACGGGTCAGGGGTCGCCGGCGTTTAGCCGCCGGAGACGACAGAGACGGCGGGGCGGCTCGGAAATGCTCTACAGGGCACCATTCGACCCGTGGGTTGCACCTACGGGTTCCTGGGAGTGAGGCGCATCCATTGGGTGTGGTGGTAGGAGCTGGGGTGGCCGGGAAAGTGGCCGGCGATGAGGTTCAGCAGCGGCAGCAGCTCGGGAATCCTCAGGATAGCTCTACAGAGCACGGGAGGGGGCGCTGCGGTTGTCTGCGGGCTCATGGGATCGTGCTGAGCACGATGGTGTGCTCGGACACGAGCTACGGTGGCTGTGGCAACGGCGGCGACAAGGACGCCGGCGGTGAGCTCACGGATGCGACGGCTAGCACAGTTAGAGCAGGCGCGTGAGACAGAGGACGGGGAGGAAAGGAAGAGGAGCTCACAAGGGGCCGGCGGTGGTTTCAGCGGGCTCGGGGACGGCCGGCAAGCGGCGAATCATGCGACGGTGGCCGCCAAGGCAGGCGACGGAGATGGTGGTGGTGGCGACGCTGCGGGGCTCCCGGGGTCTTCATCTTCGTCGTAGAGGGCCTTCGGGGCATGGCGGACCTCGGCGACAAGCTGGATAGGCAAGGAGGGCTCGGTGGCCGCGGTGGTGACGAGCAGCGACGGCGAGCTCCGCTAGGGGAAGAAAGCAGAGGAGCGAGGGGAAGAGAGGTCCAGAGAGCGAGGGAGAAGCAGAGGGGGTCCCAGGGTGTCGTGGGCGGCACCGCGCTGGACAGGGGAGGCCAGGCAGGCAGCTGCGTGCCGGCACGCGCGGGTGTCGTGCTCGGCTTGCCTCTGCCAGTAGGCAGAGGTTGAAGACAGGTACGCCCCTGGTGGGCTGGGCCGCACAGTAGTGGGCCTCTGGGCTATAGGTAAGCGCCAGGTAATCCTTCTCTCTCTCAATCTGTTTCAATTTTCTATTTATTTTTTTTTGTTTTGATTTGATTCACAGCCCAAATCATTTAGTAGCTTCTGAAAATATTTATGTGGCTTGATGCAATATATTCAAAGCCACTCATAGGTTTTTTCAGAATTGTTGGACTTGCAATTCTTTTATAGAAGAATTAAATCCAACCCAAATATTTTTTGATTTAAATCCAAATGGCCAAAATAATTCCTCAAAAATGTTCAATATTTTTGGTTTGGACCAAAACCCTTGCCAAAAATATTAAACATCATTGAAGAGCATTTTGGAAACATTGGATGCATTTTCCAGGGTTATTTGCCCTTCTTTTAATTAAAATTTTTGAGGCTTTCAAATTTCCTCAATTCAAGTTTTCTTGAATTTAAACATGATGCATGGATGCAAAGCCACTTTCTGCAACCAAATTCTAGGGCTGTGACACTTGAGATGGGAGCTGGGTGCAGAAGGGGTGAGCCCCCGAGGTGGCGAAGCCCAGGAGCTCTGCCACCCGCTCCAGCAGCACGTCGCGGCTGCCCTCCAGCAGCCTGCACTGCAGCAGCTCTCGGGCCACCGTGAGCGCGGCCCTCGAGTTCGCCTGCTCCCGGCGGGTGTACGGTGCCGTGGTCGCTACGTGATTGGAGGCCCTTGCTGCCGACCGCGCCTGCCACGGTGTGAGAGCTGTTGAAGCCTGTCCGTGTCACCCACGGCCCGCAGCGCCCTGCGGACCGCGAGCTGCCTGGGGCACGGGGTCGCACGAGGCGAGCGGGCCACGCCGCCCATGGATCTAGGTTGCCCGCCTGGTCGCCGGACATGGTGATGACGACGCGACGGGGCACGAAGCGGTAGAAGGTGGATTCCGGCGCACCCCTACCTGGCGCGCCATATGTCAGAATTCGGGTTCCGGCAGACCCTTGAGGTTCGAACACTGGGGTGCGCGTGGAGATTTCGTTTCCTACCTACCTGCACCCCTTTGCCTCGCTAAGATCTGAGCAATGGAAAGAACAACACGAATGACACAGGGTTTATACCGGTTCGGGCCACCGTTGTGGTGTAATACCCTACTCCAGTGTGTGGTGTGGTGGATTGCCTCTTGGGCTGATGATGAGTGAGGGAGTCTTGGATTAGGGGGTGTTCGGGTAGCCGGACTATACCTTCGGCCGGACTCCTGGACTATGAAGATACAAGATTGAAGACTTCGTCCCTTGTCCGGATGGGACTATCCTTGGCATGGAAGGCAAGTTTGGTGATGCGGATATTCAAGATCTCCTACCATTGTAACCGACTCTGTGTAACCCTAACCCTATCCGGTGTCTATATAAACCGGAGGGTTGTAGTCCGTAGGCAATCAACTCCATACACAACAATCATACCATAGGCTAGCTTCTAGGGTTTAGCCTCCTTGATCTCGAGGTAGATCTACTCTTGTACTACCCATATCATCAATATTAATCAAGCAGGAGTAGGGTATTACCTCCATCGAGAGGGCCTGAACCTGGGTAAAACAAAGTGTCCCCTGTCTCCTGTTACCATCCGGCCTAGACACACAGTTCGGGACCCCCTACCCGAGATCCGCAAGTTTTGACACCGACAATGGTGCTTTCATTGAGAGTTCCTCTGTGTCGTCGCCTTTAGGCCCGATGGCTCCTTCGATCATCAACAACGATGTGGTCCAGGGTGAGATTTTTCTCCCCGGACAGATCTTCGTCTTCAGCGGCTTCGCACTGCGGGCCAATTCACTTGGCCACCTGGAGCAGATCGAAAGCCACGCCCCTGGCCATCAAGTCAGGTTTGGAAGCCTAAACTACACGGCAGACATCCGCGGAGATTTGACCTTCGACGGATTCGAGCCACAGCCAAGCGTGCCGCACTGTCTCGTGGGGCATGATCTAGCTCTGCCGCCGAACAGTACCCTGGAGGCCGCAAACGCACCGGCTCTGAGCCCTAATTCGGAGCCAGCTGTGCCAATCGAGGGTGAGCGGTTGGACGTCACCTCGGGGGCTGTAATCTCAAAAGCGTTTGAGCCAAACGCCAGCCCCGCACTCTGCACGGCCCGTGACTCCAAGGAGCCGGATTCCTCTCCGAACTCCGAACCCCTCGCGTCCCTGCCGATCAAACCCGATTGGACGCCAATAATGGAGTTCACTGCCGCGGACATCTTTCAGCACTCGCCCTTCGGCGACATCCTGAATTTTCTAAAGTCTCTCTCTTTATCAGGAGACCCCTGGCTGGATTACGGTCAGCGAGGATGGGATACGGACGATGAAGAAATTCAAAGCCCACCCACCACCCACTTGGTAGCCACTGTCGACAATTTAAACGACGTGCTCAACGGCGACTCCGGAAACATCGACAGCATGGATGACGATGCAGGAGATACCGACGAACCAACGCCCATAGGGCATTGGACAGCCACCTCATCCCACGATGTGTACATGGTGGATACCCCTAAAGGAAGCGACTACGAGGAAAAAGGGGATGGGACGGGAAATCGACCCCCCGAAAAGCAATCAAAGCGTCGGCGTAAACGCCGACCCAAGCCCCGCCTCGACAAAAACCCAGCCATAGAGTAGGACGAGCCGGCAGACGACGAGCAGGCCTTAGAGCAACCGTCCGAACAGGGAAACACGGATAGAGAAACCGAACATCCCTCCTCCGGCAAAAACGGCATTCCAGACAACCTCATGCCAAATAAACCTATGGAGCAGAAGAATCTCCACGAGAGGCTCGTTGCAACTGCACGCAGCCTAAAAAGCAGAAGCGGAAGCTAAAAACAGCGGAAGATGCACTCCGGATTAGATGGAGCAAAGTAACCAATACAACAGATAAGTACGGCGACAGTCGCCGCACTAAAAGCTATCCAAAAAGAAAGCTACTGCCTGAATTCGACGAAGAGACCCTAGAGCCCTCGCATTCAAAAAATGAAAAAGCCATACGGTAAGATAGACGACCCCATAAAGCGGCAAGCGGCGCCGCACATAAATCGGCATGCGACCCACTTAAGGATTCGCATCATGGCCCAGTTAGTTCCATTTATGGGCCAAGAAAACAAGCTCTCACAAGCAACGCTATGAAGCCATCATCAGAATCCGGCATACCCAAATACAGGGGCGCCGCACACCCCCTATGTTTCACCGATGAGGTCCTGGACTATGAATTCCCAGAGGGATTCAAACCCGTAAACATAGAGGCATATGATGGAACAATAGACCCTGGAGTCTGGATCGAGGATTATATCCTCCACATACACATGGCTAGAGGAGATGATCTCCAAGCCATAAAATATCTACCCCTTAAGCTTAAAGGGCCAGCCCGGCATTGGCTTAAAAGCCTTCCCGAAAACACAATTGGAAGCTGGGAGGAGCTCGAGGATGCTTTCCGAGCAAACTTTCAAGGGACCTATGTCCGTCCTCCAGATGCAGACGATCTTAGTCACATAACTCAATAACCCGGAGAATCAGCTCGGCAGTTCTGGAATAGATTCCTCGCTAACAAGAATCAGATAGTCGACTGTCCAGACGCTAAAGCCTTAGCAGCTTTCAGGCATAATGTCCGAGACGAATGGCTCGTCAGACACCTCGGCCAAGAAAAGCCAAGAACAATGGCCGCACTAACAAGCCTCATGACCCGCTTCTGTGCAGGGGAGGACAGCTGGTTGGCAAGGTGCAGCCCCAGCGACCCAAATACATCCAAAACCAGGGATGGAAACGGAAAACCACAGCGCAACAAGGACCGTCGCTGGACTAAGGACAAAAGTCCAAAGAGCACGGCAGTCAATACCGGATTCAAAGGCTCATGACAAAATCAGGAAAAATCGCCCCCAGAATAACAGGGACGATCCATCCAACCTAAACAAAATCCTGGACAGGATATGTCAGATACACAGTACTCCCGGGAAGCCTGCTAACCATACCCACAGAGACTGCTGGGTTTTCAAACAATCTGGCAGACTCAATGCCGAACACAAGGGGCTCGACACGCCAAGCGAAGACGAGGACGAACCCCAAAAGCAGAACACCAGGAAACAAAAGAACTTCCCACAAGAAGTAAAAACAGTGAACTCACTTCACATAACAAAACATGCGGCGCCCGTAAAGGTACGCACCACACGGCCCAAAGGGTCCTGCCACTGGTTGTCAAAACCGATCATCTTCGATCAGCTAGATTATTCTAGGAATATCAAGAATGTAGGCTGGACTGCCTTGATACTCGATCCAATAATTGGCGGACTCAAGTTTTCAAATGTCCTTATGGACGGCGGCAGTGGACTAAACCTGATATATCAGGATACAATCCAGCACATGAGGATAAACCCAGCAAGAATCCGCCACAGCAAAACCTCATTTCAAGGGGTAATACCTGGTCCGGACACCCATTGTACGGGTTTTCTCCGGCTCACAGTCACATTCGGCTCTGCCGATAACCTCCGCCGCGAAAAGCTGACCTTCCACATCGTCCCGTTCTCAAGTCGCTATCAAGCACTACTGGGACGCGAAGCTTTCGCTCGCTTTAACGCAATACCGCATTATGCATATCTTACGCTTAAGATGCCCGGTCCACGAGGCATCATCTCTTTGAAGGGGAAGCACTAAAGTGCGCCTCCCCAAGCGGAGGACTGTGCGGCCGCTTTGACAGCCCCACAGCAAAATGGCCTCACCGGCCAAAAAACTTCAAAATAGGTCATTTAAAGACCACGAACGCGGATAGACGAGTTCGGCGCAAAATCATCATTGATGCAGGCCTAGAAGCCATATAACCCCGCACTAGGGGCTCCACGCATATATAATAAGAGACAATAAAGCTCAAACTTATATATCTTACTTTATACTTTGCTTATTTTAAAACTTTTTCGGCACGACCCGTTTTTCAACTCAGTTCCTCTCTTTTACAGATGAACGTCGTGTGGCGCCCGTCCAGGATACGACACAACGGAGACACAGGCGCAGACGTGCAGTAGGGACCCATCCTAAAGGATTCTTTTTAGATTAAGACCCTGCGTAAACCTTTTTTACTGTCTCTTGTTGCTACACATCCCCTGGTTTTTTCTTTCTAACATAACCAAGGAGGAGGCTGGCGTCTTGGCATATGGCCACGTCAGAATTTTTGCACGTACCTGGACACTAGGGTTTTTTTAATAAAGAGTGTTGTTTGGCCCGCACTCATAAAGACCGAACACCTTAGGGAGTGTTCGGCGTCGCGAGTTTTGGCATTATATGCATCAGCTCCGAATCATGTCTTTGGTCAAATGTTGGGTTGCCCGGCTCCTGAGTTCGGCTACCTTACGTTCCGCTCTATCGGCTAAGGTAGCACCAGGAGAACTACTACGATTGTGCCCCCGGTTCGGCCAGGGCGAGCACCTCAGTAGAGAAAGCCGAAAACTGACTGTCATGATGTAGCGTGAGACTGGTCAGCCACTCGATGACCGATCGGAATCTACCGGATTCCTCCGCTTTAACGAAGGGCCGCTTCCCGGTCAGGCACTTACGCACCCCGAATTCGGACAAGCGTAGTTGCCACCAAGGAGCTACCTAAAGAGTCTCATTTTCAAACTCCTATGGCTAAGTGAAAGTGTTAAAGCATTATAGTCCGGTTACCTGGCCCGCTGCGCTATCACCTCCTTTGTAGGACTAAGACGTTGGGTTAAGTGTGAAAATGCGTCTTCTGCGAGCACCCCCGCACTATGTGCGTGGGGGCTGAAGCCAATGACTGCCATCTTTCAGATTCTATATATATATATATATCTTAAAACGACCGCATAGAAGGTGTTAACAATACTTGGAGGCACAAGTATAAAAAAGGCCACTACAATTTATCAAAATATTACTTTATAATTACATATGCTATCATAACATAGCATCTTTCGGGCACTGCGTCTCTATTACACGAGCGCCTTCAAGAACTTCCTGAAAATAGTGCTCGGAAGGTACTCGGCTTTTGTCCGAATCTCTGGACGCAACAACAGTGGTCTCCATCTCTGCCCAGTATGTCTTAACACGGGCAAGAGCCATCCGTGCGCCCTCTATGCATGCTGACCTCTTCATTGCAGTTATACACGGCACCGCGTCAAAGAATTGCTGCACCAAGCTGAAATAACTCTCCGACTCCGGTCTCCCAGGCCATAGATGACCCATGACGTACTTCATGGCGAGTCTGGACAATCTATTCAGCTCGGCCCATTGAGCCAGGCGATCGTCCACTGCCAGTGGACGCTCTGGATTATGAAACTATGACCAGAAAAGCTTTTCCACTTCGTGATCTTCCAGGTCTCGAAAGTGTTCGGTCGCATCAGCAGCACTTGCTGCCAAATCCAGATAGGTGTCCTCCACACTCCACATCTGGTCCAACGGAGCAAACTTCGGATCACAAACCTTCCTCCGCAGCATAAAGGGCTTTCCAGCCGCAATATGTTCGGCCTGACACAGCTCCTCTTTCGGAGCTCTCATCGCAGAGCGAGTGTCCTTGGCATCGGCAACGGCCTTCTCTAAGTCCGTCTGTATCGCCCGGTCTTCTTTCTCAAGAAGTTTGCAACGGTCTACAGCGCTCTTTAACTTCTCGGCCATCTCTTCTTTGCTTCGGCAGTGAGCAGCCTATTCGGCTCTCAGCTCTTCAAGGGCCTTCTTGGCAGCCGCATCGCTTTTTCTGGCTTGCTCCTTAGCTCGGGCAAGTTCTGCCCTAAGATTCTCCACGGCGGCCGTACCATCTGCTTCAAGCACACACATTGTAAGACACTGGCATGAAGCTCCTCTTACCTGATGCCGCCCGAAGAATTACATACCTTGAGCCTCATCAAGCCTCTTGTTGACAAGCGCGATGTCGGCATCTGCCACGTCCAGTTGCCGCTTTAGTTCAGCCACATCATCAGTTCGGCTTGATTCCGGACACCTCGCCACCTACATTCAATGGCGACATCTTAGACTTGGGATTATGATCCTCTGCGCGCCGTCATTTCTTGACAACGTGCAGAGTCTCAGGGGCTACTATCTACACAGGGCGCATCTTATTTATGCGCAACTGACGAAAGTGTACATTATCTAACGTACCTCAAAACCCGTCAGTAAATTTTTGACGGCCTCATGCAATCCGCTTTCTGTGGATGAAATCCTTCCAATCAACGTGCCCATCAATGCACGGTGCTCTTCTGAGATAGAAGCTCGCCCGAGCAGAATCTTTAGTTCCTCCGGCCGAGCACTAGACGGTGCCGGACTTGCCCTATGACCTCTTTCGAAGGCTAGAAGCGGAGAGCCTTGGGGGGCCACGTAGTTATCTTCCGCCCCTGCCGGATTCAGAGAAACCCTCCGCGACGACACCTCAGGGTCGCCCGCCACGCTGGGCGGCACGGCAGGGGGAGTCGTCCCGCTCTCCATCATCTCCGGAAGAAGATCCCCCGAAGACGAGCTCTGCTGCGAAGGCTGAGGTCCGAGCTACAAGGTAAAATTTCGGTTAATCTTCTCAGAAATAAAATCAAGGATTTCTCTCATCCCTCAAAAGGAAAATATTTTCTCCACTTACGGCTCGTTGGAGGGCTGATCCCTTTGAGGGCGTAGTCCGGCCGAGGAAATCCCCGGCATCGGACCCTCTGATGAGGATTTTCTCCCCCGTTTTGAGGCCATGGTTTCCGGGTCGTCAGAGGCGGCTCTCTTCTTCCCCTTAGGAGAGGAATTGTCGGTTCCTCCCTTCGGAGCAGCCACCTTCGAGGAGGCCATAGCTTCCTTGTCCTCCCCCTCCAAAGGCATTATCTCCAGCATCCTGACCAGCACGGGATCCGGCCTGGTTTCAGGAAGGGGACCCGGACACCAGATCAGCTTCGCCATCGCTATCCACTCCTGTTTAAAAGGATGACTCTTTTAGGGGCAAGTTTATGACAATTATACGGATAGAAGGTCCGGGCACAAGGTTGCTTACTTGAGTATCCGGGCGATTGCAACTTAGGCCTGCGTCCTCGGTTAAATCCGGACACATCTCTTGTGATCCGAAGAACAGTCTATACATCTCCGCGGGCGTTCTGCCCATAAAATGCTGGAGAGCTCGTGGTGCCTCCGGATTAAACTCCCACAGACGAAGGGAGCGACTTTGCCGGGCAATGTTCGGCGAATCAGCATGACCTGCGTCACCTTGACCAGATTGAGGTCTCCTTTTAAGAGATCCCTAATGTGGCCCTGCAACAAGGGCACGTCTTTGGATAACCCCCAATCTAATCCTTTGTTGACCCATGACGCTAACCGTGGTGGGGGACCCGAGCGAAAGGCAGGAGGCGCCACCCACTTGGCACTCCTGGGAGCGGTGATATAGAACCACTCTCGTTGCCACAAGTCGAGCTCCTCTGGAAAGGAGCCCTCGGGCCATGGAGCATCGGCATTCTTACTGATGACAGCACCTCCGCACTCTGCGTGCCGTCCCTCGATCATCTTCGGCTCCACTCCAAAAGTCTTGAGCCATAAACTGAAGTGAGGAGTAACGCGGAGGAACGCTTCGCACACAACGATGAATGAGGAAATGTGGAGGATGGACTCTGGAGCTAAGTCATGAAATTCTAGCCCGTAATAAAACAGCAGCCCCCTCACGAAGGGATCCATCGGGAAGCCTAACCCCCGAAGGAAGTGAGACATGAACACTACGCTCTCACCGGGCTGGGGATTGGGAATAGCCTGCCCTTGAGCAGGCAACCTATGCGGAATTTCGGCGGTCAAGAACTTAGCCTCTCTCAACTTTAGCACATCCTCCTCCGTGACGGAGGAGGGCATCCATCGGCCTTGAAGGTCGGAACCGGGCATTGTCGAAGGTCCGAAGCGCCTGGAATCTGAAGGCTAGGGTGTTGGAACTCGAGGCGACGGGCGAACTCGTTTTGAGATTAGAAAAAGGAGTAAGGCCTTGGTCTCTTTATAAGAGGTCGAATACCAGGAGCCCTCCCCGTAACCGTTTGGGACTCACCTTTAATTGAGAAAACATGCTAAACGGGAATGATTGGGTTACCCACGTCCATATTGATGAGAATCCCGTAAAGAGGGGGCACACGATCTCTGCTTTGACAAGACGTGCCAAGGAAACCGCCTCGCAAAACATGCTGAGGTGGAAAAGTAAAAACGATTCGAGTAAAGGACTTGGCCGTAGTGTGATACCGCACTGCGGAATACATCAGCAGATTTGATTTGTGTTAATATTATTCTCTCTAAGGCGATATGTGGAAGCTTATTTTGTAGAACCGGACACTACTCTTGGTGTTTACAAATCTTCTATGAAGGACTTGGAGGAGGAACCTGCCTTGCAATGCCGAAGACAATTTGCGCGCCGGACTCGTCGTCATTGAAGCCTGGTTCAGGGGCTACTGAGGGAGTCCTGGATTAGGGGGTGTTCGGGTAGCCGGACTATACCTTCGGCCGGACTCCTGGACTATGAAGATACAAGATTGAAGACTTCGTCCCGTGTCCGGATTGGACTTTCCTTGGCATGGAAGGCAAGTTTGGTGATGCAGATATTCAAGATCTCCTACCATTGCAACCGACTCTGTGTAACCCTAACCCTATCCGGTGTCTATATAAACCGGAGGGTTGTAGTCTGTAGGCAATCAACTCCATACACAACAATCATACCATAGGCTAGCTTCTAGGGTTTAGCCTCCTTGATCTCGTGGTAGATCTACTCTTGTACTACCCATATCATCAATATTAATCAAGCAGGAGTAGGGTATTACCTCCATCGAGAGGGCCCGAACCTGGGTAAAACAAAGTGTCCCCTGTCTCCTGTTACCATCCGGCCTAGACGCACAGTTCGGGACCCCCTACCCGTGATCCGCCGGTTTTGACACCGACAATGAGGAACAGTACAAGGAAGAACAGCCTCGCGAGGGTCTGCTCTTGGCTAGGGAGATGAACTGCTGGGAGGAGTTCAGTCACCCTTCTCTCTCTCTCTCCTTTCTTCGTCCCCCCTGTTCTGTGGGTGGCTGGTCCTATTTATAGAGGCCCTGGTCCTCTTCCCAAATATCGAGCGGGAAGGGATCCAACAATGGTGGGCTAATTTGAAGGGGAACAGCTAGTACCAGCTATCCTGACAAAAGTAGTCTTCGCCTGCACAAAGCTCTGGTGGTGACGCCGTCTTGGGCTCCACAATGACCTCCGTCTTGCTGTCCTCCTGGTCTTGGTCTTTTTGCACCGAAATGGCAACCTTTGCCTGATGCCTCGGTACTCTACGGCTGCGCTTGCTCCCTTTTCACCAAAAAGGAAAGGAGGACGCTGCGCGGGCTGGCACCCGCCTGGCGCCTTCGGTCGTCATGGCTTGTGTCACGGGCACCTCGTGAGGTACCCCACCGTGATCTCTCCGCCTCCTCGCGAGCCAGCCTGATGAGGCTGTGCCTGAGGAAGCTCCGCGTCGTCTGCCCCGTGAGGCTTGGCCCCTCGCGAGGGTCTTGGGTCTGTGTTGGTGAAGATGGGCCATGCTAGGCCCCCCATTGAGCCACGCCACAGGCCGCAGGCAGGCAAGTCTGGGGACCCCCGTTCCCAGAACGCCGACAGATACACAGAACATAATCAACACATGACAATATGCAACAATATGATGCATGCTATGACATGGCAAAATGATGTGTCCTGCCTAATGCAATGTGAAACAAGTTGAAATGGGTCCATTTGAACCAAAGATTCAAATGGAAGTTATAGTTCTTATGCATAAAAAGTGTATTAGCTTGTTTCACCTAAACAGCAAGGTTAAAGTGGTTTTTCATGCATGAAACCATTAAAGATGGATAGATTGAATTTTTCTAATCATTTTTCATATATAATTTGTTTGATTTGGAGCTATGGTTGATTTTCTATGATTTTTAGAAGTTTTGGCTATTTTCTGGAATTTCCTATATAAAAATAAATCCGAAAAATGAATAATTGCGTCAGCACTGCGTCACTGTGATGTCAGCTGGTCAACAACGCCTAGTCAGAGTCAAACCTGACAGTGGGACCCATATGTCATTGACTCAGCTAATTAATATGGTTAATTAACCTTAAATTAAGGCTAACTAAAATGTCAGTGGGGCCGGGGCCCACATGTCAGTGGCTAACCTAACTAAATTAGTGTTAGTTTAACTCCTAATCTAGGTTTGACCAGGGGGCGGGGCCCGCATGGTCAAATGGGTCAAACCCACTGGCGACATGACGCCGGCGAGGCCCGAGACGGCGGCGCGGCTCGGAAACGCGTCACAGGCGATGAAACAAGCGGCGGTTTGGCTTGGCGTGAAGCTGGCGCTCGTCCGCATCCAACGGAGGTGGTCGCCGGGCCTGGGGCAGCCGGAAACGACGACGGAGAGCAGTGCAGCGGTGACCGGAGCTCGGGCCCTCTCGGGTTTAGGCGCTACGGCGTGCAAACGAGCGCAGCGTGGCATTGGGAAGACTCTACGCGCGGCGGTGAACATGTTGGCCGCACGCCCGGGACCAAATGGTCACCGGAGCGTCACCGTCGACGAGCGCAGCTGGCGGCGCGTTTCGGCCACGGTGGGGAACGGATCTAGGGGACGAGGGCGAATGCTAAAGAAGAGGGGAAAGAGAGAGGAGCTCACGGTGGAGTCGATGAGCAGGTTAGTAGCTCGGGGGAGGCGCCGTGGGCGACGGACGGGCGCTGGCGATCTCGGTTGCTCGAGGTAGAAGACGACCGCGGTGATGATGTTTGGGGGCGTCCGGTGCCGCGTGGCTCGGCGGAGAGGACGAGGGCGACGAGGCGGGGCTTTTGGACGGGTCAGTGAGGCGAGGGGAGCACGGTGGTCACGGTGGCGACGAACGGCGGCGACGGCTTCGCCCTGCTTCGGGAGAGAGAGTGAGAGAGGCGAGGCAGGGGGAGAGTGGAGCGGTCGAGGGGTCCAGGGGGTCTGCGTGGCACTCGTAGACGGCGTCCTGGGTGTCGGCAGAAGCAGGAGGTGGCCGGCGTGTGGCTGCGGGCGCCGACCACGTGCCTCTCGTCCTCCTGGCGAGAGGAGGGGGATGACTGGCGGGAGCCAGTGGCTGGGCCGAGCTGGGCCATGCCAGGCGACAGGTAAGTGCTCTATTCCCTTGTTTTCTCTTATTTTTATTTGCTCCGCTCTATGTATTGAAATGATTAAAATACCATTCCATTTTTAAAAATCCTGGAAATATTCAGAGGCACATTTGAAATTATTCTCAACTGCCTAAAAATACTTCCAAGAGTATTTTAGAACTTTAAAATATTTATAGTATTTAAAATGCCCAAATTCAAATACTTATGGCTTGTTCAAAAATCCAGAATGGCTCCATCATTTGCAAGGCCATTTTCTGCAGAGGTTTGAACCAAAACCAAAAATGGTGGGCTTTTATGAAGGGCATTTTGGCTTCATTGAAAATCCAATTGTTGGAAATTAGCATTTTCAGAGGGGGTGTTGGGGTTGATTAGCCCCCATTTCAAGTTTAAAATAAATTTAAACATGATGCACATGTTCAACCAATCCTAATGCATGACTAAAAACAGGGATGTGACAACTCACCCCCACTCAAAAGAATCTCGTCCCGAGATTTAGGATCCTCCGGGAAGAAGGTGGGGTACTCGAGGCGAAGACGATCGTCCCTTTCCCAAGTGGCTTCCTTTTTGGAATGGTGTGACCATTCAACCTTGAGAAACTTGATATTATGGCGTCGAGTGGTACTCTCGGCTTGATCAAGGATACGAACGGGATATTCCTGATATGAGAGGTTATCCTGTAGATTAAGCGTTTCGTGGTCTACTCCACGGATAGGATCCGCGAAGCAACGCCTGAGTTGCGAAACGTGGAAGACATCATGAACTCTGGAAAGATGCGAAGGTAGTTCCAATTGGTAGGCAACTTCTCCTCGTTTGGCAAGAATGTGAAAGGGTCCAATGTAACGAGGAGCCAATTTGCCTTCGATACCGAAACGATGGGTTCCCTTTAATGGAGTAACCCGAAGGTAAGCCTTCTCGCCGACTTCATAAGTCATGAGCTTTTGTTTACGATCATATTGGCTATTTTGACGGGATTGGGCTGTTTTCAATTTCTCACGAATAACGCGAACCTGCTCTTCTGCTTCCTGAATCATATCCGGGCCAAAGAGTTGTCTTTCCCTGGTTTCTGACCAGTTAAGAGGCGTTCGACATTTTCGTCCATAGAGTACTTCGAAAGGAGCTTTGCCCAAGCTAGCTTGATAACTATTGTTATAGGCAAACTCCGCGAATGGAAGGCATTTCTCCCAACCCATTCCGAATGAGATGACAGAAGCTCGGAGCATATCTTCCAGAATTTGATTGACTCGCTCTACTTGACCACTTGATTGAGGATGGAAGGCGGTGCTAAAAGAGAGACGAGTTCCCATAGCATTTTGGAAACTTTCCCAAAATCGAGAGGTGAAGAGACTTCCATGGTGTGAGTTAATTTCCAATGGGACACCATGAAGAGACACTATTCGGGAGATGTATAAATCAGCTAGCTGGCTAGCGGTGATACTCTCATGAACAGCCAGGAAATGGGCTACTTTGGAAAGATGGTCGATCACGACGAAGATGGCATTATTCCCTCTCTTGGTCCTGGGAAACCCAGTAATGAAATCCATACTGATTTTATCCCATTTCCACTCAGGAATAGCCAAAGGTTGAAGGGTGCCAGCATGCCGTTGATTCTCTGCTTTAACACGACGACAGACGTCACAGCTAGCAATGTATTGAGCAATTTCTCTCTTCATCCTAGTCCACCAAAACCTCTGGCGTAGGTCTTGATACATCTTGGTACTACCGGGATGAATGGTGAGAGGGGAGTCATGAGCTTCCTTAAGAATCAACTGGCGTAAATGTTGTTTCTTGGGAACCACCAAGCGGTTCTCGAAGAAGACAACACCTCGCTCATCCATGGAAAAACATTTAGCAACTCCGCTAGCGATGTTTTCCTTAATCCGGGATATGCCCTTATCACGTTTCTGGGCAGTTATAATTTGATCCGTAAGGTTAGGCTTCGCCACCAGGGTGGATAGGAATCCTCGAGGAACATTGTGAAGATTGAGCTTACGAAATTCCTCATGGACAAGTGGTTGACTTTGTTGTAACATCAGGTTGTTACAATAAGATTTACGACTTAGCGCATCAGCCATGACATTGGCTTTGCCCGGGGTGTAAGTTAATCCTAAGTCGTAATCCGAGATCAACTCGACCCAACGTCGTTGCCTAAGATTCAAATCCGGTTGGGTGAAGATATATTTCAAACTTTGGTGATCGGTGAAGATCTCACAACGATTACCGAGGAGGTAATGTCGCCAAGTTTTAAGTGCATGGACTACAGTTGCAAGCTCTAGATCATGTGTGGGATAGTTTTCCTCATGTGGGTGTAATTGCCGTGAAGCATAGGCAATTACCTGACGATCTTGCATGAGTATGCAACCTAGTCCTTGTCGCGAGGCGTCGCAGTAGATAATAAAGTCCTTGGAGAAATCTGGTGGTACCAGTACGAGAGCAGATGTTAGGCGTCTTTTCAGTTCCTGAAAGCTGAACTCGCACTGTGGGGTCCACTCGAACTTTTTATCTTTCTTGAGGAGTTCAGTTAGAGGCTTAGCAACCTTGGAGAAATTCTCGACGAAGCGGCGGCAATAGCTCGCTAAGCCAAGGAAGCTCCGAACTTGCTTGACCGTCTCAGGGGGAGTCCAATCAAGGATGGCTTGAACTCGCTCGGGATTGACAGCAATACCCTTACCAGAGATTACATGGCCTAAATAGGTCACTTCTGGCAACCAAAATTCACACTTGGAGAATTTGGCATAAAGGCAATGCTCTCGAAGTTTCGTCAACACCAGCCTTAGATGTTTGGCATGTTCCTCTTCATTCCTGGAGTAGATGAGTATGTCATCGAGGTAAACTAGAACGAATTTATCCAAATACTCCATGAAGACCGAGTTCATTAACCGAGAGAAGGTGGCTGGGGCATTTGTTAAACCGAAGGACATAACGGTGTACTCATATTGGCCATAACGAGTAACAAAGGCCGTTTTGGGGATGTCCCCATTTCTGATTTTGATTTGATGGTAGCCCAACCTCAAATCCATCTTGGAAAAGACTGAGGATCCAGCGAGCTGATCATACAGATCGTTAATCCTGGGAAGCGGATACTTGTTCTTAATAGTGACCAAGTTGACAGGTCGGTAATCTACAACCATCCGGTCCGTTCCATCCTTCTTCTTGACAAAGAGGACGGGGCAAGCCCAAGGAGAGGAACTAGGACGGATGAAACCCTTTTTCAAGGACTCATCGAGTTGGTTCTTAAGCTCGGCTAGTTCTAAAGGTGCCATCTTATAAGGTCTTCTAGAAATTGGAACGGTTCCTGGAACAAGGTCTATCATGAACTTGACATCCCTGTCAGGTGGAACACCTGGCAGTTCTTCTGGAAAGACATCCGAAAAGTCTTGGACTACCGGAATATCCTCAAGGTCTGGAAGGGGGTTGGCATTTAGGGAGTAAAGCTGGCGCTTGGCCACTCGAGTTAAGACATTGACTATCTTGCCCGATGGGTGAGTAAGTTGAACGGTTCTAGTGGCACAATCAATCTTAGCATAATGAGCTGACATCCAGTCCATACCCAAGAAGATGTTTATGTTCGAGGACTTGAGAGCTATTAAGGATGCAAGGAAGACATGTCTATCGACAAGAATTTCGTTCCCATGGCTTACTCTAGAAGTTTGCCATTTGGAACCCGGAGTTTGAATTACCATGGAAGTGGGCATGTCACAGAATGTCGTGTTATGCAATCGAGCATAGTTCTCGGATATGAATGAATGAGATGCTCCAGTATCGAAAAGAACAGATGCCGGATGGCAATTAACAAGGAGCGTACCAAGGACGACGTTAGGATCCTCATGAGCCTCCTTGGCTGAAACATAGTTGACATGGCCACATGCAGTGGTGATCGGCTTGGCGTAGAATGTCTTTCCCGCTGGCTTACCACGGCCAACGGACTTTCCAGACTGATTGGGGTTGTTGTTCTGGGGACACTCTCGACTATAGTGACCCGGCTCTCCACACTTGAAACATGTCACAACATTGGGGCGTGGAGCAGCATTAGCAGCGGGGCCACCATAGGGCTTGGACGGTGCAAACTGCTGGTTGGGACGAGGCGCCTCAAAGGATGGCCTCGGAATGAACCTGGGTGGCAGTGCCGTGCTTGGAATCCACACCCGGCGCTTCTGAGATCCAGAGCCGGATGAAGATCCAAAATCACGAGAGTGCTTGCGTGAAGCGTCATAGTCAGACTGGCCTGTCTCAGCACCGATGGCTTTATTGACCAACTTTTGAAAGGAGGTGCACTCGTGCAGACGAAGATCGCGGCGAAGCTCAGGGCTAAGTCCCTTGCGGAACCTTTCCTGCTTCTTAGCGTCGGTGGATACCTCTTCAGGAGCATATCGTGCCAGATTCCCAAATTCACGACTATATGCATCCACAGTCAGTCTTCCTTGGGTGAAATTGTAGAACTCTTCCCTCTTGCGATCTATGAGACCTTCCGGAATGTGATGCTCACGGAAAGCCTCACTGAATTCAGCCCAAGCAGTGATTTGGCCGACCGGGTGCATAGCTTCAAAATTTTCCCACCAAAGACTAGTAGGGCCTTCGAGGTGATAGGCAGCATAAGTAACCTTATCAGCTTCGGCTACATTGGCAGAACGTAGCTTGTGGGTGATGCTGCGAAGCCAGTCATCCGCGTCGCGGGGCTCGACGAAATGGTTAAACTTTGGTGGGTACAACTTGATGAAGTCATTGATTGACACCAAGTCATTTCGCTGATGGCGTGCAGTGTTCTGCTCAATCCGCTCCAGCAAGCGGTTAGTCTCACGCTTGTTTCTTTCTGCCTCCAGCATCACTTCGGCCAGAGAAGGCGGGTGAGGCAGATTTTCACCCCTAACTGCACTGGCTTCCCCCTGCTCCGGGGCAGCAGGGTTGCTGCGGGTGTTGACCATCCTAGGAGAAAACAAGACAACGGTTTAGATAAGGATGGCACAACTTAGCAAGGAAGTGCAGAATGTAATGGATAACACGGAATGCAGAGATGTTCATGTGTATGTCATGGTAATATAGAACTGCCATATATATATACCAACGGTCATACACACCATACATAGTTTAGTACAAGCCTAGGCTACAGTACAATTATGATGAAAGACGTTACATCTCATCGGAGGCATTCCAAGCTCCTATACATTATTTGTCTACACCTCCGGAATTGATTACACACTAAGTCATATTCCACATGTCACGCAGGACAGTGGAGATACAACTATTACAATACTAGTGATACTACTACTAACTCAGACAGCTCCGTAGTAGTCCTCATAGAAGTCACCTCCATAGCCTGAAGTTCAACGTGATCATCCGGGAACAGACGGTCCTGAGGAGCCTGTGGACCAAAGGGGCTAGGGTGAGGTCTTGGACCAACAAACGGTGGCCTGCGGGGACCACGGGGTGGGGTGATGCCTCCCACATCACACCAATCCACCATGTCTGGCAGAGCAGATCTCACAGGATACAGATCCCTCGTATCCATACATCCATCTTGCACAGCCGGTGCAAACCGAGTCAAAGTGGCCCAATGATCAGCACGGGTGTTGAAAAGCTCTAGTCTCAAGGCCCGATTCTCTCGGTCCTTATCCTCGAGCATCTCGGCAGTGGTACGAGTTAGTGAGTCCTCCTGAGTGGAGTCAGCATAGATAGCCTGGAGATACCCTTGTGCTCCCAGGAGTGAAGCTGGCATATAACGGAAGTCGGTGTTCCGAAGCAGGCCAGTCCGGACTCGCATGATGGTCATCATGGAATAGGCAGCATCCTACACAGCCATCTCAACAGTAACCCCGAGTCCATAGGAACAGTGAAGGGGCTCAGTGGCTCCAGGATAATAGGGATATATCCTGACGGTACAGAGATACTGGCTCTGGTTGAAGTCTCTGAACTGCTCTTCGACAGTGTATTCGGGATACCAACGGTAACCCGTCTCGATCATTACCCGGACTAACATAGCAGTATGACCGGGCACATCGAGGTACCGGGTCAGGCGAACCACTTGGTTTTGAGCACGAGTGGCCATCTGAAAGCACAACCAAAATGCAAAGACATTTTAATTTCTAGGGAAAATTGGACAGCATAACAACTGTAAATGCTCAGAAAAAGATTTGAGACATCCACAACAGTTTGCAATACCACTCAACAACATCATAACAAGGTTCTGATTCAACTGGCAACATACTAAAAGTAGTAGAAACTGTACTGAGGCTTGTAACAACAACCCTATAAGCTACTACGGATTAGTAACACGTGAACTTGATAGAAGAAGAGAGCCTAGTCCTTAACCCACGTTGAATGAGAAGAGAATGACTCAGATCAGAGGGCATAAGGTAAAGGAGTAAAAGAGACTTACGTTCCCTCCCACAATCAATTCCCCTACATATAACTAAAGCATTTCTAGACTCGACATCGACCAGTTTGGCTCAACGAACCTACAGGCAGTCCGGCTCTGATGCCAACGCTGTTAGGACCCCGATTCCAAGTCACATCGATCTAGCCGGTAACACCTCATATCACATTGCGGCCTCACGCACGGTATCCCCACGGGTATCACCTTACCATGGCCCGGGACCGTTTGCGCCTTTTGGCTCACGTATATGATAGTGTCGCTAGCATCCATATGACAGAGAACCCGGGCCGACATGGCTAGTCGTGAACACAAAGCGGCACAGACCTATGGAGACAGGCATACGTGAATCACATCGAGCATGTCGGTCATCAGCGTGTGAATCCGGGCTGTAGCACTGGGCTAACAGGACTCCAGGGAACCCGGGCTGTGGCAGGCTAGGCAGGACTCCGGAAGTCACCGCGTGACATTTCCCCGAAGGGACAGACATAGGAACGAAGTGAAAGACATGCTGGCCAGTCAAGTGTCCTGAGCAGTAGGGCTGGGCTAGCAGGACTCCGGTGAACCGGGCTGTAGCGGACTACTATGGCTCGAGGAGCACTAGACTACATTTCCCCATAAGAAAGGCTGCCAAGGATAAACAACTAGATTGTCGGATCCCACACATACCAAGCATTTCAATCATACACACAATATGCTTGATATGTGCAAATACAACATGGCATCACAACAAAACTCTACAACTCAAGTACTTTATTTAAAGGCTCCAAAGAGCCATACATAACATGTTCATACAAGTAGGGGTCACATGACCCGACACTCAAGTCATACAAGCATACAAGCACATGCGGAAGCAAATAGTCTGAGTACAGACACTAGAAAGCAAGAAGGCTTCTCGAAGCCTGTCTATCTATTTGGGGCCCTCCATGACCATGATCACCACCTGGGTGGCAAGTCACTCATCGACGTCGAGATCTAAATAAAACCCATCGGAGGGGGCGGTGTTGTCATCTGAAAACAGTAATTAAGCAAACATGAGCACAAAGGTACTCAGCAAGTCTTACATCAGAACCTACTATAGATGCTCATTCTCAAGAAGGTGGTGGGGTTATTGCAGCAAGCCAGCTTTGACTCTTGGCTAAGCTATCCTACGGGACTCCACTAGTAAAATAGTTTTCGCACACGAGTCCACTACTCACCAACACAATACTCCATCGGTGATCCTCCCTCGTCATCCTACGAGAGGGCCATCCTCGGTACTCACACTTATCTTGAGTCTTTTAGTAGTATCCATTAACTTGTCTATGAACTGTATAGGCAACCAAGTAGTCCTTTTCCGCGGACGCGGCTATTCGAATAGTTTTATACCCTGCAGGGGTGTACTTCGTCACACATGTTTCCACCACTTAGCGTCTGCACACGACATGTGCTTGGCAGACTTCAAGCGAAAGCCGACGTGGGTGTAGACCACGACCTGACTAACCGCACAAGTCTCTAGTCCAGGTTTATCGCCTATTCAGGTTCCATCCGCAAGGAAATCCGGCCGGGGTGTCCTCAACGGCCCCAAACGATGTGTACAGGGTCCCGAGACGCCAAACGGGCGCCCTGCATACCCGGCCACAGTGTATCTACCGCATCATAGCCCACCCCTAGGGTCAGCGCTACGCACGACCGCCAACACATAACCTAAAAACACCTGAAACTAGTTGCAACTCCTGGACAGAGGGCGAGAGGGGTCAGTAAGTCGAGCGGGGTCATATTTCAGGGCCCGATGTGTGGTAGTAGCTAAATCTTAAATCACGCATACAGATCTCAGTTCTTATGGACGGCCTCAATGAAACAACCCACCATGTACTCCTACGTGGCCTCTCATCGATACCTTTACCAAATCATGTTCAACACATCCCTCACATTACCGACATAATCATTTCACTCTAGCCCATCACCCAGATGAACCAGACCTGACACAACTCTAAGCATAGCAGGCATAGCAAGGTAGGAAACACATACATGGCTCAAACAACTCCTACACATGCTAGTGGGTTTCATCTAATTACTGTGCAATCATAGGTCATGCAGAGGATAAGGGTTCAACTATTGTACCACACAGCAGTTTGAAACGTTGTTGTCTTAATGTAGTAAATGAGAGCAGAGGCGAGAACACGGGATTGTATCGGTATGATCAATGGGGCTGCTTTCCTGATGGAGTGGTAGTAGGGTACTGCTCTTCGGTTGGTTACTCGGAGATATCCTCGGAGGCAGAACCTACCACGAAGGATACACAGAACATAATCAACACGTGACAATATGCAACAATATGATGCATGCTATGACATGGCAACATGATGTGTCCTACCTAATGCAATGTGAAACAAGTTGAAATGGGTCCATTTGAACCAAAGATTCAAATGGAAGTTAAAGTTCTTATGCATAAAAAGTGTATTACCTTGTTTCACCTAAACAGCAAGGTTATAGTGGTTTGTCATGCATGAAACCATTACAGATGGATAGATTGAATTTTTCTAATCATTTTTCATATATAATTTGTTTGATTTGGAGCTATGGTTGATTTTCTATGATTTTTAAAAGTTTTGGCTATTTTCTGGAATTTCCTATATAAAAATAAATCTAGAAAATGAATAATTGCGTCAGCACTGCGTCACTGTGATGCCAGCTGGTCAACAGCGCCTAGTCAGAGTCAAACCTGACAGTGGGACCCATATGTCATTGACTCAGCTAATTAATATGGTTAATTAACCTTAAATTAAGCCTAACTAAGATGTCAGTGGGGCCGGGGCCCACATGTCAGTGGCTAACCTAACTAAATTAGTGTTAGTTTAACTCCTAATCTAGGTTTGACCAGGGGGCAGGGCCCGCATGGTCAAATGGGTCAAACCCTCCGGCGACATGACGCCGGCGAGGCCCGAGACGGCGGCGCGGCTCGGAAACGCAGCACAAGCGATGAAACGAGCAGCGGTTTGGCTTGGCGTGAAGCTGGCGCTCGTCCGCATCCAACGGAGGTGGTCGCCGGGCCTGGGGCAGCCGGAAACGACGACGGAGAGCAGTGCAGCGGCGGCCGGAGCTCGGGCCCGCTCGGGTTTAGGCGCTACGGCGTGCAAACGAGCGCAGCGTGGCATTGGGAAGAATCTACGCACGGCGGTGAACATGTTGGGAACACGCCCGGGACCAAATGGTCACCGGAGCGTCACCGTCGACGAGCGCAGGCGGCAGCGCGTTTCAGCCACGGTGGGGAACGGAGCTAGGGGACGAGGGCGAATGCTAAAGAAGAGGGGAAAGAGAGAGGAGCTCACGGCGGAGTCGATGAGCAGGTCAGTAGCTCGGGGGAGGCGCCGTGGGCGACGGACGGGCGCTGGTGATCTCGGTTGCTCGAGGTAGAAGACGACCACGGTGATGACGTTTGGGGGCGTCCGGTGCTGCGTGGCTCGGCGGAGAGGACGAGGGCGACTAGGCGGGGCTTTTGGACGGGTCAGTGAGGCGAGGGGAGCACGGTGGTCACGGTGGCGATGAACGGCGGCGACGGCTTCGCCCTGCTTCGGGAGAGAGAGCGAGAGAGGCGAGGCAGGGGAGAGTGGAGCGGTCGAGGGGTCCAGGGGGTCTGCGTGGCACTCCTAGACGGCGTCCTGGGTGTCGGCAGAAGCAGGAGGTGGCCGACGTGCGGCTACGGGCACCGGCCACGTGCCTCTCATCCTCCTAGCGAGAGGAGGGGGATGACTAGCGGGAGCCAGTGGCTGGGCCGAGCTGGGCCAGGCCAGGGTGACAGGTAAGTGCTCTGTTCCCTTGTTTTCTCTTTTTTTATTTTCTCTGCTCTGTGTATTGAAATGATTAAAATACCATTCCATTTTTAAAAATCCTGGAAATATTCAGAGGCACATTTGAAATTATTCTCAACTGCCTAAAAATACTTCCAAGATTATCTGAGCACTTTAAAATATTTATAGTATTTAAAATGCCCAAATTCAAATACTTATGGCTTGTTCAAAAATCCAGAATGGCTCCATAATTTGCAAGGCCATTTTTGGCAGAGGTTTAAACCAGAACCAAAAATGGTGGGCTTTTATGAAGGGCATTTTGGGTTCATTGAATATCCAATTGTTGGAAATTAGCATTTTCACGGGGGGTGTTGGGGTTGATTAGCCCCCATTTCAAGTTAAAAATAAATTTAAACATGATGCACATGTTCAACCAATCCTAATGCATGACTAAAAACATGTATGTGACAGCAGCAGAGGGAGTCCGGCGTTGCCTTGAGGACGATCCTCACGAGGCTGATCCCTCCAGGCGCCCTCGCGAGGCTGATCCTGCCAGCGGTCCACACGAGGTTGTTTGCGCCACTCCTGGCACGGGCCACGGTCGTCCCAGCGTCCGCCACCACGTCCTCCTCCTCGGTCGTAGCCCCGGTCGCCGCGCTTGGGGCGTCGACCGAAGCGTCCTTCGTGAATGGCTTTGAGCTCTTGACAGTCACTGGTGTTGTGGGTATTCAGGTTGTGGAAGGCGCAGAACGGACGGCTGCTCTTGGATGACTCTGGTCGGTCTTTGCCACGCTTGGTGTCTGGTTCTACTGTGAGCACGGCTGCTCCCTTGCGCTTCGTGTCCTTGTCCTTGGCTTTCTTCTCCTCCGGGTCTGCGGCTGGGAGCTCGAGGAGGGAGAGGCGCCCCTCCTCGTGGACGCCATCAGAGAATGCAGAGATGATGGCCTCGTCCGTCACCTTGGGGATCTTGAGGCGGACGTTGTTGAAGCGCTGGATATACTTCTGGAGGGTCTCTCTCGGTTTTTGCCTGACGCGGCGTAGGTCACCCGCAGCTGGCGGGTGGTCGTGAGTGCCCTGGAAGTTGGCGACGAAGCGGTTGCGCATCTCGTCCCAGGAGGAGATCGAGCTCGGTGGCAGGTTCAGGAGCCAGGAGCGGGCGCCATCTTTGAGAGCCATGGGAAACTAGTTTGCCATGACTTTCTCATCGCCGTTGGCCACTTCGATGCTCAGCTCGTAGAGATCCAAGAACTCCGCAGGGTCGGGGGTGCCGTCGTAGCGAGGAGGCAGATCCGGCTTGAACTTGCCCGGCCAGGCGACGCTACGCAGCTCGGGGGTGAAAGTGGGGCAGCCGGCTGTGATCACCGGGGCCCGCCTTGGGGTTGGAGCTTGGTCTTGATGGGGTCCGCGCCCTGCCTCTACAGGTGGCGCGCAGTCTTGTCGCCGCAGCCGGTCCTGGCGCGGTGGCGCGAGGAGCGGCAGAGCATTTTCTTGCGGTCGAGGGACTTCTTGACAGCTTCTTTCTTCATGCACGGGTGCGGGAAGCGGCAGGTCGCGTCGTGGAGCCACGCGCCTTGGCGCCAGGGTGCCATCTTGGGGCAGAGGTGGTGGAGGCGCTCCATGAGCTACGTCACCCGTAGCTGGCGGAGGGCGAGGCAGAGAGAGGGACGGCGCATGGGAGCCTCCTGCGCCGCGGACAAGCTCGGCGATGCGGTTGAGCCAGTCCTCGTAGAGGTCGTCGACCGGTCGGTAGCACAGGAGCTCGTGCGCCATGAGGAGCGCGGCCCATGCATCCATGGGAGGGCGACATGCATGGGAAGAAGAACCGGTCGGGGTCAGTGATGGAGTGGCGGTGCGGCCGTCCCGCCGCACCGAGGGGTGCAGCGAGGATGGTTGCTGCTCGTTCCCCATTGGGCCGGTGGCGGCGTTGGTGGCAGGCAACGGGGAACGACGAGGTGGCCCACCGATGGGATCCGTTTGAGCGACGCGGGCGGCGAGGGCAGCCCGGCGCACAGCACGAGCGCGGCGCGCGTCTGCCATGGAGACGACGGAGCAACGGGGCACGGAGCGATGGAAGGAAGCTTCGGCGCACCCCTACCTGGCGCGCCAAATGTCGGATCACGGGTTCCGATGAAACCCTCGAGGTTCGAACACTGGGGTGCACGCGAAGGTTTTCTCCCTATCGATCCACGCCCTAGCTCGCTAATATCTCGCGGATGAACTCCACGAACATGCCACACAAAGACACAAGATTTATACTGGTTCGGGCCACCGTTGTGGTGTAATACCCTACTCTAGTGTGGTGGTGGTGGTGGATTGCCTCTTGGGCTGATGATGAACAGTCCAAGGGGAAGAACAGCCTCCTGAGGTTGAGGTGTTCTTATGCTTGGCGAACTTGTGTGGGTGAGGTGCCTCTGAATGAGTTCTCCCTTCCTTCCCCCCTTTTTCTACCGTGGTGGCTAGTTCTACTTATATAGGCCCTGGTCCTCTCCCCAAATATTGAGAGGGAAGGGATCCAACAATGTCCAATTTGAAAGGGGACAACTAGTACAGCTTATCCTGACAAAAGTAGTCTTCGCCTGCAAAAGGCTCTGGTGGTAACGCAATCTTGGGCTCCATGGTGACCTCCGTGTTGCCCTCCTGCTGGTCTTGGTCTCGTTGCACCGATATGGAAACCTTTCCTTGATGCCTCGGTACTCCACGCCCGCGCTTGCCCCCTTGGCACCAAATAGGAAGCAAGGACACTGCGCGCGTTGGCGCCTGCCTGGTCTCGATCGTCATGGCTCACGTCATGAGGACCTCGCGAGGTTTGCCTTGCCTTGATCTCTCCGCCCCTCGTGGTCTGCCTGGCGAGGCCGCTCTTGAGGAGGCCTTGCATCGTCCGCCTCGCGAGGCTTGGCCTCTCGCGAGGGTCTTGAATATCTCGTCGATGAAGATGGGCCGTACAAACCTGCTAGCTCAGCCACGCCATGGGCCGCAGGCAGGCAAGTCTGGGGTCCCCCATTCCCAGAACGCTGACAGGGCCCTTTGGCGTGGCTCCACCGCCGGTGTCCTACGATGCAACCCCGTTGCCGCCGGCGCTCTCCGGCCAATCCATCTTCGCCCCGCCACCGGCACCGCCTCTGCCCGTCGACCCCTTGCTGTTGCACAGGGCTTTTGACGTGCCCGTTCCCACGTACGGGAATCCTACGTACGGGGCTCCGCCCGTGTACGGGTCTCCCGGGTACTGGTGGGGGGCGTCAGCAGGCCAGCACTCGCAGCTGCCTGATGGCGCCCAACACCTGCAGCATCTGTGAGCGGGCCAGCAGGTTTTGTCGGCGGGCCATCCGGCCTACCCGGCACCACAGTCGCAGCCGGGGCTGCTAACCATACCGTATGGAGAGTACCCACCGCCGCATCCGAGCGGCGGCTATGGCCTCCCCATGGCGTCTCTGTCCCCCTCGCCGGCCCTGCCGATGGCACCTTGGGACCCGGTGCTCCTCCACGCACTGCATGCCGCTCCTATGCCGAATAACTACACTGGAGGTTGTGATTGGTACATGGACACCGGTGCTACGGCTCACATGTTTGCTCATCCTGGTAACCTTGTCTCCTTCACTCCTATCTCCACCGACCGCCGCATCATTGTCGGCAACAGTTCCACACTTCCTATCACACACATTGGGTACACTTCTTTTCCTTCTAGTTCTCCTCCATTATCTTTGTCTAACATACTTATGTCATCTCATCTTATTAAGAATCTCATTTCTGTTCGTTGTTTCACTCATGAAAATCCTGTTACCATTGAATTTGACGAGCTTGGTTTTTGTGTCAAAGACGCTCGAACCAGGATGGTACTTTTTGATAGCCCCGATGACTCTATCCTGTGCACTCGCCTTCATCCACCACTACCGCACCGGTTGCTCTCTCTGCTACAGTCAATCTTTGGCACGCTCGCTTGGGTCATCCCAACCCTGTCACACTTCATTATATTCTTAGGAGTTTCAGTTTCAGTTGCAATAAGATCGAGGATCACACTTGTGAATCCCGTCGAGTCGGCAAACATGTTCATCTGCCGTTTAATAAGTCCACCACCATTGCTTCTTTTCCTTTTCAGTTTATTCATAGCGATGTGTGGACTTCTCTGGTTCCCAGTAACTCTGGCTACTTATATTATCTAGTCATTCTTGATGATTATTCTCATTATGTGTGGACTTTTCCTTTGCGCAGAAAGTCGGATGCACTCTCTACTTTGACGCCTTTTTTCTCCTATGCCTGCACGCAGTTTAGGCGTCCCATCCTTGCGCTTCAGACGAACAATGGAAAAGAGTATGACAACCTCGCTTTTCCACACCTTTTTGTTGCATCACGGCATAGTTTTCCACCTCACATGCCCGTACACTTCACAGTAGAATGGTCGAGCCGAACGCGTCCTTCACACTCTGAATGACTGCGTTCGCACACTCCTATTTCATGCCAACATGCCGCCTCGTTTCTGGCCGGATGCACTCGCCACTAAATCACTTCTTCTTAACATTAGACCCAGCCGCCCATGGTGGAACTACGCACCTGACCATCTTCTCTTTTGCACGCCCCCGTGTTATGATGACTTGCACATTTTTGGGTGCCTTTGCTATCCCAGCACTGCCGACACTGCTTCTCACAAGCTTGCACCTCAATCCATCGCTTGCATCTTCATCGGCCACCCCTCTAACTCCAAGGGATATCGGTGCTATAATCCCGTCTCCCACCGTGTGTTCACCTCCTGGCACGTTTACTTTGATGAGCATGTGTTTCCGTTTCAGCAGGTACCACAGCTGTTCCTCCCGTCACTGGTGACGCGGCCACCTCGATGCCCCTTCTGGGAGGTCCGCACGCCGCCCTTGGCCCACCCTGGCTTTGAGGCGCGCCCCCCATATCCGGCGGCTCCTCCAGTCGCGGCACTGGCATCCCGGACGCCCCCGACGTTGGCGCCCATGGCCCCCGCGGCTTCCCCGGCACCCACGACCCCCTCGGCTCCCTCAGCGCCGCCGTCCCCCTCGGCGCCCTCGGCCCCCTTGGCGCCCTCAATGCCCCGGCGCCCCTGGTGCGCGCGCCCCCCTGGCGCCTATGGCCGGTCCGGTCACCCGCGACTGTACGTGTGTTTTTCACCCGAGCTCGCGCTATGCCTCGGGTCACTACGTCCATGCGGCGTCCACCTCTGAGCCATCGCCGTTGTTGTCCTTTGTTCGAGCCGCTCTTCATGACCCGCTCTCGATGGCTGCGATGCAAGAGGAGTCTGACGCATTGTTGTGCAACTGGACGTGGCAGCTTGTTCCCCGTCCCCGGCATGCCAACGTGATTACCGGGAAGTGGGTCTTTAAACACAAGCTTCGTCCTGATGGTACCCTTGATCTCTACAAAGCGCGTTGGGTCGTTCATGGCTTCCGAAAGCATGCTGGCATCGACTTCACCGACACCTTCGCTCTAGTCATCAAGCCCGGCACGATACGCATGGTTCTCCACCTTGCGGTCTCCCGTGCTTGGCCGGTGCACCAGATGGACGTCTCTAACGCCTTCCTCCATGGTCACCTCGTGGAGAAGGTCTTCAGCCAGCAGCCCACCGGGTTTGTTAACCGGCACATCCCGACCACATGTGCCTGCTTTCGTGGTCCTTGTACGGACTCGAGCAGGCTCCGCGCGCTTGGTACTAGCGCATCACAGCGTTTCTCCACTAGCTTTGGTTCCGCTCTACCAGCTCGGATGCCTCGCTCTTCGTCTATCATCAGGACTTCGACACGGCCTACTTGCTGCTCTATGTAGATGACATCATCCTGGCGGAATGTACGGGTGGTCTCCTCAGTCAGCTCACGGCTCGTCTTCGCGCTGAGTTCGCCATCAAGGACTTGTGTCCTTTGCACTACTTCCTCGGTGTCGAGGTGGTGCACTGTCCCGATGGCTTCTTCCTTCATAAGCGGAAGTATGCTCATGAGCTCCTGGAGTGCTCCTGTCGGCGTCCTGGGAACGGGGGTCCCCAGACTTCCCTACCTGCGGCCCGCGGCGTGGCTGAGCCAGCAGGCCGTACGACCCATCTTCACCAACAAAACCCAAGACCCTCGCGAGGCGGGCGGTGCAAGGCCTCCTCTGGAGTGTCCTAGCTAGGCAGGCTCATGAGGAGCGGGGATATCAAGGCGAGGCGAACCTCACGAGGCTCTCGTGACGTGAGCCATGACGATCGACACCAGGCAGGCGCTAGTGCGCGTAGCGTCCTTGTTTCCTCTTTGGTGCAAAGGGGGCAAGCGCAGCCGCGGAGTACCGAGGCCTCAGGCAAATGTTACCATTTCGGTGCAAGAAGACCAAGACATGGACTGCAAGACGGAGGTCATCGTGGAGCCCAGAATAGCGTCACCACCAGAACTTTGTGCAGGCGAAGACTACTTTTGTCAGGATAGCTTGTACTAGCTGTCCCCCTTCAAATTAGCCCGCCATTGTTGGCTCCCTTCCCGCTCAATATTTGGGAAGAGGACCAGTGCCTCTATAAATAGGACTAGCCACCACAGTGGAAGAGGATCCCACCTCAGCTAGAGGGAGACCACCCCGACACACACAAGCTCACCGAGCTCAAGAACACCTCAACCTCAGGAGGCTGTTCTTCCCTTGTATTGTTCATCAGCCCAAGAGGCAATCCACCACCACACTGGAGTAGGGTATTACACCACAATGGTGGCCCATACCAGTATAAACCCCGTGTCTTCGAGTTCGTCAAGTTCGTCCACAAGATCCTAGTGAGCTAGAGCGTAGATCGGTTGGAGGGAAAGACTTCGCGCGCACTCTAGTGTTTGAAACTTAAGGGTTTGCCGGAACCCCATATCCCGACATTTGGCATGCCAGGTAGGGATGCGCCGTAGCTTCCCTTCCATCAGCTCGTCGCTCCGTCGCTTCGTTGTCTCCATGTCGGACACTCGGCGCGCTCGAGCTGAGCGTCGGGCCGCCCTCGCCGCCCACGTCGCTTAGACGGCTCCCGTCGGCGGCCCGCCCCATCGTTCTCCGTCCCCCGCCGCCAACGCTGCCACCGGCCCGGTGGGAAACGAGCAGCAGGCGTCCTCGCAACATCCATCGGTGCGGCAGGACAGTTGCATCGCTACTCCATCACTCACCCCTGCTGGCTCTTCATCTCACGTGCACCGCGCTCCCATGGAGGCACGGGCCGCGCTCATCGCGGCGAACGAGCTCTTGCGTTACCGCCCCGTCGACAACGTCTATGAGGAGTGGCTCGACCGTGTCGCCGAGCTCGTCCTTGCCGCGGGGGCTCTTTGGCGCCGTCCCACTCTGTGCCTCCCCCTTAGCAGGCCGCGGGCGACGGGGCTCATGGCGTGCCTCCACCGCCTCGACCCCAAGACGGTGCCTTGGCGCCAAGACGCGCGCCTCCGCGACATGATCTGCCATGCCCGGCGCCCGCGCGTGAAGAAAGGAGCTGCCAAGAAATCCTGCGGCCGCGAGAAGCTGCACCAGCGCTCCCCGCGCCACCTCGTCAAGACACCGTGCCGCTTGTAGTGGCGCAGCGCGGACCTCGCCAAGACCAAGCTACACCTACGAAGCGGTCCCCGGCAACCACGGCAGGCTGCCGCGCCTTCACCCCTGAGCTGCGTAGTGTTGCCTAGCCAGGCAAGTTCAAGCCAGATCTGCCTCCTCTATACGACGGCACCGCTGACCCCACGGAGTTCCTGCAGCTCTATGAGTTTAGCATCAAAGCGGCCAACGGCGATGAAAAAGTCATGGCGAACTGGTTTCCCATGGCTCTCAAGGATGGGGCCCTCTCCTGGCTCCTGAACCTGCAGCACGGCTCGATCTCCTCCTAGGACGAGATGCGCGACCGCTTCGTCGCCAACTTCCAGGGCACTCGCGACCGCCCACTGGTCATGGGAGACCTATGCCGCATCAAGCAACAGCCAGGAGAGACCCTCCAGAAGTACATCCAGCGCTTCAACAGCACCCGCCTCAAGATCCCCAAGGTCATGGACGAGGCCATCATCTCCGCATTTTCCGACGGCGTCCGCGACGTCAAGATGAAGGAAGAGCTGGCTATCCATGAGGAGCTTTGCACATCTCAGGAGTTGTTCAACCTGGCGACCAGGTGCGCAAGAGCTGAGGAGGGGCGCCTCTCTCTCCTTGAGCTGCCAGCTGAGGAGTGGAGGAAAAGAAGGCCAAGGCCAAGGACGTGAATCGCAAAGAGGCAGTAGTGCTCGCAGCAGAGCCCGACACCAAGCGAGGAAGAGATCAGCCCGAGTCATCCAAGAACGGCCACCCATTCCGCGCCTTCCACAACCTGAACACCCACAACACCAGCGACTGTCAAGAGCTCAGAGCCATTCGGGAAGGACGCTTCGACCGACGCCCCAAGCGCAACGACCGGGGCTACGGCCGCAGAGGAGGACGTGGAGGCGGACGCTGGGACGACCATGGCCCGCGCCAGCAGTGGCGTGACCGGCCTCGTGAGGACTGCTGGCAGGACCAACCTCGCGAGGGCGCCTGGAGGGACCCGCCTCGTGAGGATCGCCCCCAGGGAAAAACTGGTCTTCCCCCGTTGCCGCCGCCAAGGAGGAACGACCACCACCACCAGGACGAGGGGGCTAGGGGCTTCCAGGAGCTGCACGCGGTCGCTTGCATCTTGGGCGACGCTCAGGCCCCAGCCTCTCAGCGCATCTTCAAATAGTTCGCCCGCGAGGTGAATGCGACGCTCCACAAGCTCGAGGCCACGCGCCCGCTCCGGTGGTCCCAATGTGTCATCACCTTCAGCTCGGCCGACTAGCTCAAGTGTGCAGCCACCGCTGGCACACTCCCTATGCTGTGCTCCCCAGTCATCAGCAATGTGAAAGTCACCAAGACTCTCATCGATGGCGGCGCAGGGCTCAACGTCCTATCCGCCGACATGTTCGACAACCTCCAAGTGCCCTATGAGCAGCTCCAGCCAACCAAGCCTTTCTTAGGAGTGACGGACGGTTCCACCACACCAATAGGGCAAGTCCGCCTACCTGTCACCTTCGAGGAGCACAAGAATTACCGCACCGAGCTCATCGACTTCGACATCGCGCACATCCGCCTGCCGTACAATGCCATCCTCGGGTACCCAGCCCTGGTCAAGTTCATGACAGTCACTCACCACGGCTACAATGTTCTCATGATGCCAGGAAGCAGGGGGATCATCACGGTCCCATGTGAAGAAAGGGATGCGGTGTGCTCCCTTGAGCGCGCCTTTCAAGCCGCGGCAATCGACAACCCTGACAGCAGAAGTGAAGGCCCTCCGGAGACCATCCCCAAGAAGAAGCTAATGTGTCGTGCAGGACCCCAAGAAGATGGCGTCACATCAGGAGCCTCGTCAGGATCAGCGCCCGCTCCAGGGGCACCTCCCTCCACTGCATAGGAAAGCGCGCCCGGCGCCCTCCTCAGGCAAGGCTCGGGGCTCTCTTCTGGAGGGCCTCAGACCTTGCCAATCTCACGAGGGAGGCGCTTGGGCACCACTTGGAAGCGTGCTTCACGACACGTGTTCCTCAGGAGAGCATGGGCCAAGGAATGCCCACCACCCAGGAGTTCATCACCAAGACCACCCAAGAGCTACAAGACGCAAGAGCCATGCGCGGCGATAGCCGCTCACAGAGTGTGGCTCACCACCCAGGCGAGGGTGCTGAGTGATACATCTCCAACATATCTATAATTTTTGATTGTTCCATGCTATTATATTATCTATTTTGGATGTTTATGGGCTTTATTATACACTTTTATATTATTTTTGGGACTAACCTATTAACCTAGAGCCCAGTGCCAGTTTCTATTTTTTTCCTTGTTTTAGAGAATCGTAGAAAAGGAAAATCAAACGGAGTTCAATTGACCTGAAACTTCACGGAACTTATTTTTGGACCAGAAGAAGCCCACGGAGTACCGGAGTTGCATGAGGAGAGTCCCGGGCTGCCCACGAGGGTGGAGGGCGCGCCCACCCCCATGGGCACACCCCCTACCTTGTGGGCAGCTTGGAAGTCCACCGACGTACTTCTTCCTCCCATATATACGCATATACCCTAAAACGATCGAGGAGCACAATAGATTGGGAGTTCCGCCGCCAGAAGCCTCCGTAGCCACCGAAAGCCAATCTAGACCTGTTCCGGCACCCTGTCGGAGGGGGAATCCCTCTCCGGTGGCCATCTTCATCATCCCGGTGCTCTCCATGACGAGGAGGGAGTAGTTCTCCCTCGGGGCTGAGGGTATGTACCAGTAGCTATATGTTTGATCTCTCTCTCTCTCTCGTGTCTTGAGGTGATACGATCTTGATGTATCGCGAGCTTTGCTATTATATTTGGATCCTATGATGTTTCTTCCCCCTCTACTCTCTTGTAATGGATTGAGTTTTCCCTTTGAAGTTATGTTATCGGATTGAGTCTTTAAAGATTTGAGAACACTTGATGTATGTCTTGTTGTGCGTATCTGTGGTGACAATGGGATACCACGTCATTCACTTGATGTATGTTTTGGAGATCAACTTGAGGGTTCCGCCCATGAACCTATGCATAGGGGTTGGCACACGTTTTCGTTGTGATTCTCTGGTAGAAACTTTGGGGCACTCTTTGAGGTTCTATGTGTTGGTTGAATAGATGAATCTGAGATTGTGTGATGCATATCGTATAATCATACCCACGGATACTTGAGGTGACATTGGAGTATCTAGGTGACATTAGGGTTTTGGTTGATTTGTGTCTTAAGGTGTTATTCTAGTACGAACTCTAGGGCTATTTGTGACACTTTTAGGAATAGCCCAACGGATTGATTGGAAAGAATAACTTTGAGGTCATTTCGTACCCTACCATAATCTCTTCGTTCTTCTCCGCTATTAGTGACTTTGGAGTGACTCTTTGTTGCATGTTGAGGGATAGCTATTAGTGACTTGCACTATTGAAAGTATGAACCCTAGGCCTTATTTCAACGCATTGGAATACCGTTTACGCTCACTTTTATCATTAGTTACCTTGCTGTTTTTATATTTTCAGATTACAAAAACTATTATCTACTATCCATATTGCACTTGTATCACCATCTCTTCGCCGAACTAGTGCACGTATACAATTTACCATTGTATTGGGTGTGTTGGGGACACAAGAGACTCTTTGTTATTTGGTTGCAGGGTTTCTTGAGAGAGACCATCTTCATCCTACGCCTCCTACGGATTGATAAACCTTAGGTCATCCACTTGAGGGAAATTTGCTACTATCCTACAAACCTCTGCACTTGGAGGCCCAACAACGTCTACAAGAAGAAGGTTGTGTAGTAGACATCGAGCTCTTTTCTGGCGCCGTTGCCGGGGAGGTTAGCGCTTGAAGGTATATCTTTAGATCTTGCAATCGAATCTTTTTGTTTCTTGTTTTATCACTAGTTTAGTTTATAAAAGAAGACTACATAAAAATAATATGGAATTGATTTTGCCTTATACGCTTCATCTTTTTAATATCTTTCGTGAGTATGATGGAAGGGAAAATTGTGCTCAAATACTAGAAGAAGAATTACATAGAATGCTTGGAATAAAATATGTGAATGATGAACATGATTGCAATGTTGTTAGTACGAATTCTTTGAATATCCATGATACTAATGATGATTGCACTAGTTATGATGAAAATGTCTCCTATAAACATGCCAATTTTTGTGGAGTGCATTGGGTTTGTAAGTACACACCAAAAAGGGAAGACAGATATTGCAAGAAGCATAAGTACTTAGAAACTAAATTGTTGCAAGAAAGGCTAGATGATTGTGCTGAAAATTTAATTTTTCTTGCTTGTACTTGTGGAATTTGCAATGAACAGGGTCATTTAGCTATCCGATGCAAATTGTTCCATGATCTAATCGTGTGCAAAAATTGTAATGACTTGATTTCCCTTGCACATTATAATGAACTTAGTTTGCTTATGGGTTATGAAGAAATGAAACATTTAACTAATCATCTTATAGAATTTTCCCGTTACAAACTGCTTGGCTTTGATCTAGAGGAAATTTATATGTATTGTGCGGTGAATTGCATTGAAACCCCTTATATTGCCAATTACATAAAGAAAAGAAAACAAATAGAAGATGAAGAGAATACTAATGAAAGGGAAGAGACTTCCCAATACCCTCCTATTATTTCTTATAATGAATCACGTAACGAGGAAGAGCCTCCTATTCAACCAATCTCATTAATAAGGAGCTCCAAAAAGAGGATTGAACCCACACATGATGTGGTGAAGAAGAAGAAAAGAAAAAGGAAGAGAGGTAAAAAGATATTCCCCCAAATAATGCTGCTCCTATTACTATTGTGCCTCAGGAAAATATAATTGTGGAAGATAATGATACTTCTTATGATCTTGAAAATCTTTTTGGCACTTGCTTGGAAGAATATGATAATTGCTATACTATTGGTGCTATACATACTATTAATGATGAGAGTGATTATGCTTATGATATGAAAAGGCACAAGCTTGGGGATGCTATGTTTGATGAAGATGATGTTTTTGAGAATATATTTGCTGTAATTAATCTTTGTCCCAAGCTTGGGGATTCTACATTTAGTGAAGATGATATTTTTAATCTACCAAGTTTTGATATGTAAATTTATAATGATGATAGCATGCCTCCTACTTATGATGATTATTGTGATGATACTTATGCTATAAAAAGTAGTGATTATATTTATAAAACTTGTCATGATTATGACTACCCTTTCTCTAAACATTACTCTTTTAATGTGGAAACAATTTATAGTATTCAAGTCTCTTATGATACTCCCACTATTCCAAATGAGAAGAATTTTGCTTATGTGGAGAGTAATAAAATTTCTATGCTTGTAGATCATCAAAAGAATGCTTTAGGTGCTGGTTATATTGTTGAATTCATTCATGATGCTACTTAAAATTATTATGGGGGAGGAATGTATGCTTGTAGGAATTGCAATAATATCAAGTTTCCTCTCTATGTGCTTAAAGTTTTGAAGTTATGCTTGTTTTACCTTCCTATGCAAGTTGATTCTCGTTCCCATAAGTTGTTTTCTCACAAAATCCATATGCATATGAAGAGGGTTAGACTTAAATGTGCTAGTCATATTCTTCATGATGCTCTCTTTATGTTACAATTCTTATCCTTTATGTGAGCATCATTGAAATCAGCATGCCTAGCTAGGGGCGTTAAACGATAGCGCTTGTTGGGAGGCAACCCAATTTTATTTTTGTTCCTTGTTTTTTTGCTACTGTTTAGTTATAAATAATTCATCTAGACTCTTTTTAGATGTGGTTTTATGTTTTTATTGGTGTTTGTTCCAAGTAGAACCTTTGGGAAGACTTGGGGAAAGTCTTGTTGATCATGCTGTAAAAAAGCAGAAACTTTAGTGCTCACGAGAATTGCTGCCATTTTTTTTGTAAAGTTCTATTTAGTTAATTCTTTTTTCAGATGATTAATAGATAAATTCCTCAGGTCCAGCAATTTATTTGAGAATTTTATGAGTTCCAGAAGTATATGTTTGATCCAGATTACTACAGACTGTTCTGTTTTTGACAGATTCTGTTTTTCATGTGTTGTTTACTTATTTTGATGAATCTATGGCTAGTAAAAGAGCTTATAAACCATAGAGAAGTTGGAATAAAGTAGGTTTAACACCAATATAAATAAATAATGATTTCATTACAGTACCTTATGATGGTGATTTGCTTTCTTATACTAACGGAGCTTACGAGCTTTCTGTTAAGTTTTGTGTTGTGAAGTTTTCAAGTTTTGGGTAAAGATTCGATGGAATATGGAATAAGGAGTGGCAAGATCCTAAGCTTGGGGATTCCCAAAGCACCCCAAGGTAATATTCAAGGATAGCCAAGAGCCTAAGCTTGGGGATGCCCCGGAAGGCATCCCCTCTTTCGTCTTCGTTCATCGGTAACTTTACTTGGAGCTATATTTTTATTCACCATATGATATGTGTTTTGCTTGGAGCATCATTTTATTTTATTTAGTTTTGCTTGATGTTTGAATAAAGTATCAAGATATGAAATTCTTAAATGTTAGAGAGTCTTCACATAGTTGCATAATTATTCGACTACTCATTGATCTTCACTTATATCTTTCGGAGTAGTTTGTTGTTGCTCTAGTGCTTCACTTATATCTTTTTAGAGCACGGTGGTGGTTTTATTTTGAAGAAATAGATGAACTCTCATGCTTAACTTATATTATTTTGAGAGTCTTTAGAACAGCATGGTAGTTTTCTTTGGTTATGAAACTAGTCCTAATATGATGGGCATCCAAGAGGGATATAATAAAAACTTTCATATAAATTGCATTGAATACTATGAGAAGTTTGATACTTGATGATTTTTTTTGAGATATGAGGATGGTAATATTAGAGTCATGCTAGTGAGTAGTTGTGAATTTGAGAAATACTTGTGTTGAAGTTTGTGATTCCCGTAGCATGCACGTATGGTGAACCGTTATGTGATGAAGTTGGAGCATGATTTATTTGTTGATTGTCTTCCTTATGAGTGGCGGTCGGGGACGAGCGATGGTCTTTTCCTACCAATCTATCCCCCTAGGAGCATGCGCGCAATACTTTGTTTCGATAACTAATAGATTTTTGCAATAAGTATGTGAGTTCTTTATGACTAATGTTGAGTCCATGGATTATACGCACTCTCACCCTTCCACCATTGCTAGCCTCTCTAATACCGTTCACTTTTTGCCGGTATCATAAACCCACCATATACCTTCCTCAAAAAAGACACCATACCTACCTATTATGGCATTTCCATAGCCATTCCAAGATATATTGCCATGCAACTTTTCACCATTCCGTTTATCATGACATGTTCGTCATTGTCATATTGCTTTGCATGATCATGTAGTTGACATCATATTTGTGGCAAAGCCACCGTTCATAATTTTTCATACATGTCGCTCTTGATTCATCGCAATCCCGGTACACCGCCGGAGGCATTCATATAGAGTCTTATTTTGTTCTAAGTATCGAGTTGTAATTCTTGAGTTGTAAGTAAATAAAAGTGTGATGATTATCATTATTAGAGCATTGTCCCAGTGAGGAAAGGATGATGGAGACTATGATTCCCCCACAAGTCGGGACGAGACTCCGGACGAAAAAAGAGAGGCCAAAGAAGCCCAAATAAAAAAATAAAAAAGAGGCCATAAAAAAGGGGGAAAGGCCCAAACAAAAATAAAAAATGAGAGAAAAAGAGAGAAGGGACAATGCTACTATCCTTTTACCACACTTGTGCTTCAAAGTAGCACCATGATCTTCATGATAGAGAGTCTCTTATGTTGTCACGTTCATACACTAGTGGGAATCTTTCATTATAGAACTTGGCTTTTATATTCCAATGATGGGCTTCCTCAAAATGCCCTAGGTCTTCGTGAGCAAGCGAGTTGGATGCACACACACTAGTTTCTTTTGCTGAGCTTTCATACATTTATAGCTCTAGTGCATCCGTTGCATGGCAATCCCTACCCACTCACATTGATATCTATTGATGGGCATCTCCATAGCCCGTTGATACGCCTAGTTGATGTGAGACTATCTTCTCCTTTTTGTCTTCTCCACAACCACCATTCTATTCCACCTATAGTGCTATGTCCATGGCTAACGCTCATGTATTGCGTGAAGATTGAAAAGTTTGAGAACATCAAAAGTATGAAACAATTGGTTGGCTTGTCATCTGGGTTGTGCATGATTCAAATACGTTGTGTGGTGAAGATGGAGCATAGCCAGACTATATGATTTTGTAGGGATAGATTTCTTCGGCCATGTTATTTTGAGAATACATGATTACTTTGTTAGTATGCTTGAAGTATTACTACTTCTATGTCAATATTAAACTTTTGTCTTGAATCTTATGGATCTGAACATTCATGCCAAAATGAGAGAATTACTTACAGAAATATGTTAGGTAGCATTCCACATCAAAAATTCTGTTTTTATCATTTACCTACTCGAGGACGAGCAGGAAATAAGCTTGGGCATGCTGATACGTCTCCACCGTATCAATAATTTTTTATTGTTCCATGCTATTATATTATCTATTTTGGATGTTTATGGGCTTTATTATACACTTCTATATTATTTTGGGACTAACCTATTAACCTAGAGCCGAGTGCCAGTTTCTGTTTTTTCCTTGTTTTAGAGTATCGCAGAAAAGGAAAATCAAACGGAGTCCAATTGACCTGAAACTTCACGGAACTTATTTTTGGACCAGAAGAAGCCCACGGAGTACCGGAGTTGCACAAGGAGAGTCTCGGGCTGCCCACGAGGGTGGAGGGCGCACCCACCCCCCTGGGCGCGTCCCCCTACCTCGTGGGCAGCCCAGAAGTCCACCGACGTACTTCTTCCTCCCATATATACCCATATACCCTAAAACGATCGAGGAGCACAATAGATTGGGAGTTCCGCCGCCAGAAGCCTCCGTAGCCACTGAAAGCCAATCTAGACCTGTTCCGGCACCCTCCCGGAGGGGGAATCCCTCTCCGGTGGCCATCTTCATCATCCCGGTGCTCTCCATGACGAGGAGGGAGTAGTACTCCCTCGGGGCTGAGGGTATGTACCAGTAGCTATGTGTTTGATCTCTCTCTCTCTCTCGTGTTCTTGAGGTGATACGATCTTGATGTATCACGAGCTTTGCTATTATATTTGGATCCTATGATGTTTCTTCCCCCCTCTACTCTCTTGTAATGGATTGAGTTTCCCCTTTGAAGTTATCTTATCGGATTGAGTCTTTAAGGATTTGAGAACACTTGATGTATGTCTTGCCGTGCGTATCTGTGGTGACAATGGGATACCACATGATTCACTTGATGTATGTTTTGGTGATCAACTTGCGGGTTCCGCCCATGAACCAATGCATAGGGGTTGGCACACGTTTTCGTCAGGATTCTCCGGTAGAAACTTTGGGGCACTCTTTGAGGTTCTATGTGTTGGTTGAATAGATGAATCTGAGATTGTGTGATGCATATCGTATAATCATACCCACGGATACTTGAGGTGACATTGGAGTATTTAGGTGACATTAGGGTTTTGATTGATTTGTGTCTTAAGGTGTTATTCTAGTACGAACTCTAGGGCTATTTGTGACACTTATAGGAATAGCCCAACGGATTGATTGGAAAGAATAACTTTGAGGTCGTTTCGTACCCTACCATAATCTCTTCGTTCTTCTCCGCTATTAGTGACTTTGGAGTGACTCTTTGTTGCATGTTGAGGGATAGTTATGTGATCCAATTATGTTATTATTTTTTAGGGAACTTGCACTATTGAAAGTATGAACCCTAGGCCTTGTTTCAACGCATTGCAATACTGTTTACGCTCACTTTTATCATTAGTTACCTTGCTGTTTTTATATTTTCAGGTTACAAAAACTATTATCTACTATCCATATTGCACTTGTATCACCATCTCTTCGCCGAACTAGTGCACCTATACAATTTACCATTGTATTGGGTGTGTTGGGGACACAAGAGAATCTTTGTTATTTGGTTGCAGGGTTGCTTGAGAGAGACCATCTTCATCCTACGCCTCCTACGGATTGATAAACCTTAGGTCATCCACTTGAGGGAAATTTGCTACTGTCCTACAAACCTTAGCACTTGGAGGCCCAACAACGTCTACAAGAAGAAGGTTGTGTAGTAGACATCACTGAGCTGCGCGCCTGCGTCGACATCCCAGGGCTCAACAGGTCCGCCTCTCAGGAACGGTTCTAGACATCACGCGCGGGCCGCTGTGAGGGTCCACCACACAGCTTTGTTCGCATGCCCTTCGGCTTGCTGAGCATGGCGTCGGCCCATCAGCGCAATGTGCAGCAAGTCATGCCGGCTCAGGAGGCCAGGTCCCGTGCCGTTCTAGAGGAGATGGTGACGGTCTTCAGGAAACCTCCTGAGCTCCCAGAGCCTCACGAGGCTCAGGGTCCCGGTGGCTCATGAGGAGTCATTCCTTCAACGCGTGGCTTCAGCTACACCAGCTCTACTTCGTCTACAGACCTAGGTGACATATTCCAAGTTCATTTAAGCTGGGAGCGCCCCTCTGGCTGCACGATTCCCAGGCCACATGGGTCCGTCCCTGTGGCATGTATCCCTTCTGCATATGTTTCTAGCTTACCTCGTTTGTGGCGCCCCTCGGGCTGCATAATCCCCGCGCCGCTCGGGCCAGACCCAGTGGCATGTACCTTCCTGCATTTATCCCAATCAATCTGCTCTTTATGCCTAACCTACCAACTGCTATCACCTGCTCGATCATCACCTCCCTCGGGGCCCCTACACAGGCACGTCGCTGGTGCATGGGTCTGTCCCTGCCACGACCGACAAATCTAAGTGGTTGAGCTCTGGCTCGCGGCACGCGCCATGCACGTCACCTCACCAGGCCCTCAGTGCCTTCACTTCATCCGAACCAACCAGCGGCAGGCAGGCGGCAGTGACGGCATACCATGTTTCTTCTTGTGATTGTCCACAGGAACCCTGCGGGAAGGACAGCAGGCGGCACCGCGAGCCTCCTTTCCTCTCGTGCGATTTGCTTGCGCGTTAAAAGGGGGGCTCCTGAGCATCACGACTCAGGAGCTCTTACTGGCTCTCCAGCCCTCACCCCCTGGCCTTGACCACGGCATCGCGACCTGGCATACCAGCGGCGGCTGAGCTCGCTCGAGGGCTGGGACCTGAGGACGTAGAGCATTAAGAAGAGCTCGGGAGAGGGAAAACTCGTACGGACCGACCTACCTATTTCGCGTAAGTTGGCGCGCAGCCCTAGCGCAACATCAGGAATCACCTCGAAGTCATCAAGATAAGTCTCGCCCTCGGATCAGCTAAATATTTGGGCCTAATAGCCGCTCACACCATGCCGCAACCCCGTTGCGGCCAAGCCATCTTCCTTTCTTTCCTTACCATGGCCGCTTGGGCGCTAAGGGGGACCTCCTGAGCATCGCGCCTTAGGGGCTCTTACCGGACCTCGGGCCGCGCACCTCCTGGCCTTGACCATGGCATCGCGACATGGCATACCAGCGACGGCTGTAGATGCCTTGGGAACAGGACCCATCATCGTAGAGCAACAAGCTATCATGAGGAAAGAAAGGGGAGGCCGAGCCTTAACGGGACGCGCGTCCATCAAATCTTCATAATAAGGAAAATAAGTACAAAGGCATTGCAGATCCTTACATGCCCCCACGGGGTGACTCATGATTCTTTGCAGGAAACAAAAGCTAATGCTAAGGGGGATCCTATCTACATCCTCCCGTGGCGGACGCCATCATCAATAGTGGGCCACGGGAGGCCGGCGCCAGCCCCATCCAGATCAGCGGCGGCGGCTAGATGCCACAGCCCTGCTCCGAGCACGGCGAGAGCTCGGGGGAACGGAGCTGTCATCGCTCGTCTTCGGAGTCTCGTAGAGCTCAGGAGAGTTGCTGGACTCCCAAGGGCTTCTACTGCTGGAGTAGTCGCGGGCGGAGCGCGCATCAGCCTCGCGCTCCTCTCTAGAGCAGCACTCCAGACGTTGGCCCTCGGCGTCAAAGACCTTGAAGAGAAGCGTGGAGGCGTCATCTTACTCGAAGTGGATCGCGAGGGTGCCCCTCGCGCAACAGATCCGTACGGTCTCGCCCCAGCCGCAAGTCATGAAGATCTTGCCAGTGGGGACTGCTTCGGTCTTCGGTCTGATCGTCGGAGCGCCGCAATCAGCATGCTGCAGCCAAAGCTCGAGAGGCCCCCTCGGCGGCATCACGTCGGAGAAGAACCGAGGGAAGCGGATCCAGGAGCTCGAAGGCGTCGGCGCCCACAGCACCAGCTCGCGCGAGGAGTCCGCGGCGTGGACGGCCCGCGTCACCGTGGCGCAGCGACCCTAGGTGCGGCGTGGGTGACGCTGCTCGCCACTTCGTCCTCCTGAGCCTACGGCTTGGGCGTACATGGGTAGCGGGTACCCCGGTGGAGGCCGCTCGCACAGAGGCCTCGCCACCACCTGCATCGTCACTTCATCACGGCGATGGATCGACCTCTTCTTCGGCGGGAGTGGATCTGGGGCATCCCGGGGGACTTTCCCCTTCTCCTCGGCGGAGAACCTTTTGATGGGCGCCATTGGAGCAAGCAGTGGAGCAAGAAGGAGAAAGCAAGCAAGGAAGAGATGGGAAGTGGGGGCTCCGCCCCCCTCCCCGTTTATAGCAAGAGAAGGCCAACCAGCGTCTCCCACGATCGCAGGTAATGATGGTTTCCCTTGCATGCCGTGGGGACTTGTCAAGTCGTGCAGTCGTCGGGGCAGCGTGGGGAAGCGAAGACGCCCACGTCCAATCAACCGCCATGCGTCAATCGAGGACGCAGGCTTTTGGGGCCCGTGGTGCTCCGAACTTGACCCTTGGCTTCGCCGCGAAGCCAAGCCCAAGCGCACCTTGGGCCCGGGGGCTACTGTCGGTGTCCTGGGAACGGGGGTCCCCAGACTTGCCTGTCTGTGGCCCGCAGCGTGGCTGAGCCAGCAGGCCGTACGGCCCATCTTCACCAACAAAGCACCCAAGACCCTCGCGAGGGGCCAAGTCTTGCGAGGCGGACGATGCAATACCTCCTCTAGAGTGGCCTAGCTAGGCAGGCTCACAAGGAGCGGAGATATCAAGGTGAGGCGAACCTCACGAAGCTCTTGTGATGTGAGCCATGACGATCGACACCAGGTGGGCGCCAGCGCGCGCAACGTCCTTGTTTCCTCTTTGGTGCAAAGGGGTCAAGCGCAGCCACGGAGTACCGAGGCCTCAGGCAAAGGTTGCCATTTCGGTGCAACAAGACCAAGACCATGGACTGCAAGACGGATGTCATCGTGGAGCCCAGAACTGCGTCACCACCAGAACTTTGTGCAGGCGAAGACTACTTTTGTCAGGATAGCTTGTACTAGTTGTCCCCCTTCAAATTAGCCTGCCATTGTTGGCTCCCTTCCTGCTCAATATTTGGGAAGAGGACCAGGGCCTCTATAAATAGGACTAGCCACCACAGTGGAAGAGGATCCCATCTCAACTAGAGGGAGACCACCCCAACGCACACAAGCTCACCGAGCTCAAGAACACCTCAACCTCAGGAGGTTGTTCTTCCCTTGTATTGGTCATCAGCCCAAGAGGCATTCCACCACCACACTGGAGTAGGGTATTACACCACAATGGTGGCACAAACCAGTATAAACCCCGTGTCTTTTTGTGTTGTGAGTTCGTCGAGTTCGTCTGCAAGATCCTAGTGAGCTAGAGCGTAGATCGGTTGGAGGGAAAGACTTCGCGCGCACCCCAGTGTTTGAACCTTAAGGGTTTGCCGGAACCCCACATCTCAACAGCGCCGACATGTTTAACCGCAACCTGTTGCTACGCCTGTTGATACGAAGGCGAAGCTTTCTGCCACAGATGGTTCTCCTGTTTCGGATGCTACTTTCTATCGGTCTATCGTTGGTGCTCTTCAGTACCTCACTCTGACTCGACTGGAGATACAGTATGCCGTGCAGTAGGTGTGTCTTCATATGCATGCTCCTCGACACGTGAGGGAAATTTGCTACTATCCTACAAAACTCTGCACTTGGAGGCCCAACAACGTCTACAAGGAGAAACTTGCGTAGTAGACATCACTGACGGAACTCATCTACTAACTCGACAACTTGCTAGATCAAGAAGGCGAGGGACGTCACTAAGCTAAACGTGTGCAGAACACAGAGGTGCCATGTGTTCGGTACTTGACCGGTTGAAGCGCGAAGAAGTTCAACTACATCAACCGCGTTGAGAAACGCTTCCTCTTGCGGTCTACGAGGGTACGTAGGCACACTCTTCCCTTCGTTGATATGCATCTCCATGGATGGATCATTGCGTGTGCATAGAATTTTTTCTGTTTTCCATGCAAAGTTTCCCAACAGTGGCATCATGAGCCAGGTCTATGCGTAGATGATATGCACGAGTAGGACACAAAGAGTTGTGGGCGGTGATAGTCAGCGCCCCAGACCAACCTTACATGTCCATGTACATGAGACCGGTTCCACTGACAGACATGCAACAAGTTTTGCGTAAAGGTGGCTGACGGGTGTCTGTTTCTCCTAATTTAGTTGAATCGAATTTGACTGCGGCCGGTCCTTGAAGAAGGCTAAAACAGCAAACTTGACGAAACATCGTTGTGGTTTGATCCATAGGTAAGAACGGTTCTTGCTAGAAGCCCGCAGTAGCCACGTAAAACTTGCAACAACAAAGTAGAGGACGTCTAACTTGTTTTTGCAGGGCATGTTGTGATGTGATATGGTCAAGACATGATGTGCTATATGTTATTGTACGAGATGATCATATTTTGTAAAAGTTATCGGCAACCGGCAGGAGCCTTATGGTTGTCTCTTTATTGTATCAAATGCAAACACCATGTAATTTCTTTACTTTATCACTATGCGTTAGCGATAGTTGTAGAAGCAATAATTGGCGAGACGACCATGAGGCAATGATGTAGATCAAGGTGTCGAGCCGGTGACGATGGAGATCATGATGATGCTTTGGAGATGGAGATCAAACGCAGAAGATGATGATGGCCATATCATGTCACATATTTTGGTTGCATGTGATGTTTATATTTTATGCATCTTATTTTGCTTAGTATGGTGGTAGCATTATAAGATGATCCCTTAACTAAATTTCAAGGTAAAAGTGTTCCCCCTGAGTATGCACCGTTGCTACAGTTCATTGTGTTGAGACACCATGTGATGATTGGGTGTGATAGACTCTACGTTCACATACAACGGGTGAAAGACAGTTTTGCACATGCAGAATACTTGGGTTAAACTTGACGATCCTAGCATGTACAGACATGGCCTGAGAACACTGGAGATCAAAAAGTCGAACGATAAGCATATAGTAGATATGATCAACATAGAGATGTTCACCATTGATGACAACTCCATCGCACGTGATGATCGGACATGGATTAGTTGATTTGTATCACGTATCATTTAGATGACTTGAGGGATGTCTATCTAAGTGGGAGTTCTTAAGTAATTTTATTAATGAACTTAGTCCAGATAGTATTTGCACATCTATGTTGTAGATCAATGGCATGTGCTACCGTTCCCTTGAATTTTAATGCGTTCCTAGAGAAAGCTAAGTTGAAAGATCATGGTAGAAACTACATGGACTGGGTCCATAAATTCAGGATTATCCTCACCGCTGCACAGAAAAAGTATGTCCTTGATGCACCACTAGGTGTGCCACCCCTTCCAGCAACTACGGACATTGTAAACGCTTGACAGTCACGTGGCGATGACTACTCGATAGTTCAGTGTGCCATGCTTTACGGCTCAGAATCGGGACTTCAAAGACGTTTTGAACGTCATGGAGCATATGAGGTGTTCCAGGAGTTGAAGTTAATATTTCAAGCAAATGCCCGAGTTGAGAGATATGAGGTCTCCAACAAGTTCTATAGATGCAAGATGGAGGAGAATAGTTCTGTCAGTGAACACATACTCAAAATGTCTGGGTATCATAATCACTTGACTCAGTTGGGAGTTAATCTTCCAGATGATAGTGTTATTGACAGAGTTCTTCAATCACCGCCACCAAGCTACAATGGCTTCGTGATGAACTATAATACACAAGGGATGGAGAAGACAATTCTCGGGCTCTTTGCAATGCTCAAAGCTGCGGAGGTATAAATCAAGAAGGAGCATCAAGTGTTGATGGTTAACAAGACCACTAGTTTCAAGAGAAAGGGCAAGGGAAAGAAATGGAACTTCAAGAAGAATGGCAAGCAAGTTGCCACTCCCGAGAAGAAGCCCAAAGCTGGACCCAATCCTGAAACTGAGTGCTTCTACTTCAAAGGGACTGGTCACTAGAAGTGGAACTGCCCCAAATATTTGGCGGATAAGAATGATGGCAAAGTGAACAAAGGTATATTTGATATACATGTTATTGAGGTGTACCTTACTAATTCTCCTAGTAGCGCCTGGGTATTTGATACTGGTCCGGTTGCTCATATTCGTAACTTGAAACAAGAGCTAGAGATTAAACAAAGATTGGCTAAGGATGAGGTGATGATGCGCGTCGGGAATGGTTCCAAGCTCAACGTTATCGTCGTCGGCACACTACCTCTACATCTACCTTTGGGATTAGTTTTAGACCTGAATAATTGTTACTTGGTGCTAGCGTTGAGCATGAACATTATATTTGGATCTTGTTTAGTGCGAGACGGTTATTCATTTAATTAGAGAATAATGGTTTTCCTATTTATATGAGTAATATCTTTTATGGTCATGCACCCATGAAGAGTGGTCTATTTTTGTTGAATCTCGATTGTGGTGATACCCATATTCATAATATTGATGCCAAAAGATGCAAAGTTGATAATGAAAGTGCAACATATTTGTGGCACTGTCGTTTAGGTCATATTGGTGTAAAGCGCATGAGGAAACTCCATGTAGATGGGCTTTTGGAATCACTTGATTATGAATCATTTGATACTTGCGAACCATGCCTCATGGGAAAGATGACTAAAACTCCGTTCTCCGAAACAATGGAGTGAACCAATGACTTATTGGAAATAATACATACCGATGTATGCGTTCCAATGAGTGTTGAGCTATGCGGCGGGTATCGTTATTTTCTGACCTTCACAGATGATTTGCGTAGATATGGGTACATATACTTAATGAAACACAATTATGAAACATTTGAACAGTTCAAAGAATTTTAGAGTGAAGTAGAGACTCATCGTAATAAGGAAATAAAGTTTCTATGATCTGATCGTGGAGGCGAATATTTGAGTTACGACTTTGGCCTTCATTTAAAACAATGTGAAATAGTTTCACAACTCACGCCACCTGGAACACTGATACGTCCATTTTGCATCATGCTTTTATATCGATATTTATTGCATTATGGGATGTTATTTCACATTATGTCACAATACTTATGGCTATTCTCTCTTATTTTACAAGGTTTACATAAGGAGGGAGAATGCCGGCAGCTGGAATTCTGGGCTGGAAAAGGAGCAAATATTAGAGACCTATTCTGCACAACTCCAAAAGTCCTAAAACTCCACAGAATACCTTATCATAAATAATGAAAAATCCTCGCCAAAGATGAAGACCAGGGGCCCACACCCTTTCCACGAGGGTGGGGGGCGCCCCCCCTAGGGCGCGCCCCCTACCTCGTGGGCCCCCCGGTGGCTCTCCGATGACCATCTTCTGCTATATGAAGTCTTTCATCAAGAAAAAAAACCAGAAGCAACCTTTCGGGACGAAACTCCGCCGCCACGAGGCGGAACTTTGGCGGAACCAATCTAGGGCTCCGGCAGAGCTGTTCTGTCAGGGAAACTTCCCTCCCAGAGGGGGAAATCATCTCCATCATCATCACCAATGCTCCTCTCATCGGGAGAGGGCAATCTCCATCAACATCTTCATACGCACCATCTCTTGTATCCAATTCTTGTCTCCAAGTCCAGGATTGGTGCTAGTAGGTTGCTAGTAGTGTTAATTACTCCGTGTAGTTGATGCTAGTTGGTTTAATTGGTGGAAGATCATATGTTCAGATCCTTTATGCATATTATTACCCCTCTGATTATGAACATGAATATGCTTTGTGAGTAGTTACGTTTGTTCCTGAGGACAAGGGAGAAGTCTTGATATTAGTAGTCATGTGAATTTGGTATTCGTTCGATATTTTGATGAGATGTATGTTGTCTAGCCTCTAGTGGTGTTATGTGAACGTCGACTACATAACACTTCACCATTATTTGGGCCTAGAGGAAGGCATTGGGAATAATAAGTAGATGATGGGTTTCTAGAGTGACAGAAGCTTAAACCCTAGTATATGCGTTGCTTCGTAAGGGGCTGATTTGGATCCATATGTTTCATGCTATGGTTAGGTTTACCTTAATACTTTTGTTGTAGTTGCGGATGCTTGCAATAGAGGTTAATCATAAGTGGGATGTTTGTTCAAGTAAGAACAGCACCCAAGCACTGGTCCACCCACATGTCAAATTATCAAAGTACCGAACGCGAATCATATGAACGTGATGAAAACTAGCTTGACGATATTCCCATGTGTCCTCGGGAGGGCCTTTCCTCATATAAGAGTTTGTCTAGGCTTGTCCTTTGCTACAAAAAGGATTAGGCCACCTTGCTGCACTTTATTTACTTTTGTTACTTGTTGCTCGTTACAAATTATTTTATCACAAAATTATATGTTACCACTTATTTCAGTACTTGCAGAGAATACCTTGCTGAAAACCGCTTATCATTTCCTTCTGCTCCTCGTTGGTTTCGGCACTCTTACTTATCGAAAGGACTACGATAGATCCCCTATACTTGTGGGTCATCAAGACTCTTTTCTGGCGCCGTTGCCGGGGAGTGAAGCGCCTTTGGTAGGTGGAATTTGGTAAGGAAAATTTATATAGTGTGCTGAAATTTACTGTCGCTTGTTACTATGGAAAGTAATCCTCCGAGGGGCTTGTTTGGGGTATCTTCACCCCGACCAGTAGAGCAAAGAGTTGCTCCTCAACCTACTGAACCTATTGAAAATGAAATTCCTTATGAGTATCCTTCGGGTATGATAGAAAAACTGCTAGCTAATCCTTTTACAGGAGATGGAACAAAGCATCCTGATGAACACCTAATATATGTGGATGAAGTTTGTGGATTATTTAAGCTTGCCAGTATACCCGATGATGTTGCTAAGAAGAAGGTCTTCCCTTTATCTTTGAAGGGAGACGCATTGACATGGTATAGGCTATGTGATGATATGAGATCATGGAACTATAGAAGATTGAAATTGGAATTTCATCAAAAGTATTACCCTATGCATCTTGTCCATCGTGACCGCAATTATATATATAATTTTTGGCCTCGCGAAGGAGAAAGCATCGCTCAAGCTTGGGGGAGGCTTAAATCAATGTTATATTCATGCCCCAATCATGAGCTCCCAAGAGAAACAATCCTTCAAAAAATTTATGCTCGGCTTTCTGAAAATAATCGCACCATGCTTGATACTTCTTGTGCTGGCTCTTTTATGATGAAGACTATTGAATTAAACGCAACTCTAAAGATTGGGATCTCAACAAAGGTAAGGAGTCAGGTATGACACCTAAGTTTGATTGTGTTAAATCTTTTATGGATACCGATACTTTCTGTAAGTTTAGCACTAAATATGGACTTGATTCTGAGATAGTAGCTTCTTTCTGTGAATCTTTTGCTACTTATGTTGATCTCCCTAAGGAGAAGTGGTTTAAATATCATCCTCCCATTGAAGTAAAAGTAGCTGCACGTATTAAAGTTGAAGAAAAGACTGCCACTTATAATGATCCTATTGTTCCTACTTGTTATGTTGAGAAACCACCTTTCCCTGTTAGGATAAAGGATCATGCTAAAGCTTCAACTGTGGTTCGTAAAAGCAATATTAAAACACATACACCTCCTGAGCAAGTTAAAGTTGAACCTAATATCACTATTATTGTTAAAGATCTCTTGTCTGATAATATTGATGGGCATGTTATTCAGTTCTGTGGTGAAACTGCTAGAATTGCTAAACCATGTGCTAAAGATAAAAATAGACCTGTGGTAGGCATGCCTGTTATTTCTGTTAAAATAGGAGATCATTGTTATCATGGCTTATGCGATATGGGTGCTAGTTCTAGTGCAATACCTATTGACTTATACAAAGAAATTATGCATGACATTGCACCTGTTGAGTTAGAAGAAATTGATGTTACTATTAAACTTGCTAATAGAGATACCATTTCACCAATGGGCATTGTTAGAGATGTTGAAGTCTTGTGTGGGAAAACTAAATATCCTGCTGATTTTCTTGTTCTTGGTTCCCCACAAGATAGCTTTTGTCCCATTATATTTGGTAGACCCTTCTTAAATACTGTTAATGCTACCATACATTGCACAAGGGATGTTGTTACTGTCGGCTTAGATGATATGACTCATGAGTTTAATTTCTCTAAATTTAGTAAACAACACCGTGAAGAAGAATTGCCTAGTAAGGATGAAATTATTGGTCTTGCTTCTATTGCCGTACCTCCTAGTGATCCTTTAGAACAATATTTGCTAGACCATGAGAATGATATGTTTATGAATGAAAGAAGGGAAATAGATGATGTATTCTTTAAACAGGAACCTATTCTGAAACACAATTTTCCTGTTGAAATCCTAGGGGATCCCCCTCCACCTAAGGTTGATCCCGTGTTTGAGCTTAAACCTTTGCCTGATAATCTTAAATATGCTTATCTTGATGAAAAGAAGATATATCATGTTATTATTAGTGCTAACCTTTCAGAGCATGAAGAAGAAAGATTATTGAAAACTCTGAAGAAGCACCATGCTGCTATTGGATATACTCTTGATGATCTTAAGGGCATTAGTCCCACTCTATGTCAACATAAAATAAATTTGGAAGCAGATGCCAAACCAGTTCGTGATCCTCAACGACGTCTGAATCCTAAAATGAAAGAAGTGGTAAGAAAAGAAATACTAAAGCTTCTGCAGGCAGGTATAATTTATCCCATTGCTGATAGTCAGTGGGTAAGTCCTGTTCATTGTGTCCCTAAGAAGGGAGTTATTACTGTTGTTCCTAATGATAAAGATGAATTGATTCCACAAAGAATTATTACAGGTTATAGGATGGCAATTGATTTCCGCAAATTAAATAAGGCTACTAAGAAAGATCATTACCCCTTACCTTTTATCGATCAAATGCTAGAAAGGTTATGCAAACATACACATTACTGCTTTCTAGATGGTTATTCTGGTTTCTCTCAAATACCTGTGTTGGCTAAAGTTCAATCAAAGACTACTTTTACATGCCCTTTTGGTACTTTTGCTTATAGACATATGCCTTTTGGTTTATGTAATGCACCTGCTACCTTTCCGTCTATGGATCTTCTTTTGATGATTGCTTGAGCAATCTTGATCGAGTTTTGCAGAGATGTGAAGAAACTAATCTTGTCTTGAATTGGGAAAAGTGCCACTTTATGGCTAATGAGGGTATTGTCTTGGGGCATAAAGTTTCTGAAAGAGGTGTTGAAGTTGATAAAGCCAAGGTTGATTCTATTGAAAAGATGCCATGTCCTAAGGACATCAAAGGTATAAGAAGTTTCCTTGGTCACGCCGGATTTTATAGGAGGTTCATTAAGGACTTCTCAAAAATTTCTCGGCCTCTGACTAATTTATTACAAAAAGATATACCATTTGTCTTTGATGATGATTGTGTAGAAGCATTTGAAATACTTAAGAAAGCATTAGTCTCTGCACCTATTGTTCAATCACCTGATTGGAATTTACCCTTTGAAATTATGTGTGATGCTAGCGATTATGATGTAGGTGCTATTCTAGGGCAAAGAGTTGATAAGAAATTAAATGTTATCCATTATGCTAGTAAGACTCTAGACAATGCTCAAAGAAATTATGCTACTACTGAAAAAGAACTTTTAGCAGTTGTATTTGCTTGTGATAAGTTCAGACCTTATATTGTTGATTCTAAAGTAACTATCCACACTGATCATGCTGCTATTAAATATCTTATGGAGAAGAAAGATGCTAAACCTAGACTTATTATATGGGTTCTCTTGCTACAAGAATTTGATTTGCATATTGTTGATAGAAAAGGAGTTGAGAACCCCGTTGCAGACAACTTATCTAGGTTAGAGAATGTTCTTGATGACCCACTACCTATTGATGATAGCTTTCCTGATGAACAATTAATTGTCATAAGTACTTCTCGTAGTACCCCTTGGTATGCTGATTATGCTAATTACATTGTTGCTAAATTCATACCACCTAGCTTCACATACCAACAAAAGAAAAAGTTCTTCTATGATTTGAGACATTACTTTTGGGATGACCCACATCTTTATAAAGAAGGAGTAGATGGTGTTATTAGAAGTTGTGTACCTGAGCATGAACAGGAACAGATCCTACGCAAGTGCCACTCTGAAACTTGACTAGCTCGTTGATCAAAGATGGTTAAGGTTTCCTAACCATGGGCATGAGTTGTCATTTGATAACAGGATCACATCATTAAGAGAATGATGTGATGGACAAGACCCATCTGTGCATAATGATGGCTCGGTTTTATTGCTATTGCTTTCTTCATGTCAAATACATATTCCTTCGACTATGAGATTATGCAACTTGCAGATACCGGAGGAATGCCTTCTGTGCTATCAAACGTCACAACATAACTGGGTGATTATAAAGATGCTCTACAGGTATCTTCGAAGGTGTTTGTTGAGTTGGCATAGATCGAGATTAGGATTTGTCACTCCGAGTATCGGAGAGGTACCCTCTCGGTAATACACATCATAAGGTGGCAAGCAAATGACTAAGGAGTTAGTCACGAGGTGATGTATTATGGAACGAGTAAAGAGACTTGCCGGTAATGAGATTGAACTAGGTATGAAGATACCAACGATTGAATCTCGGGCAAGTAACATACCGATAGACAAAGGGAATAACGTATGTTGTCATAACGGTTCGACCGATAAAGATCTTCGTAGAATGTGTAGGATCTAATATGGGCATCTAGGTTCCACTATTGGTTATTGACTGGCGAGGTGTCTCGCTCATGTCTACATAGTTCTCTAACCCGTAGGGTCCGCAGGCTTAACATTAGATGATGATAATGTATTATATGAGTTATGTGATTTGGTGACCAGATGTTGTTCAGAGTCCCGGATGAGATCACGGACACAACGAGGAGTCTCGAAATGGTCGATAGGTAAAGATTGATATATATAGGACGATAGTATTCAGACACGGGAAGTGTTCCGAAGGGTACCGGGTACATATCCGGTCACCGAAAGGGGTTCCGGGCACCCCCGACAAAAGATATGGGCCTAATGGGCCAAGAGGGGAAACACACCAGCCACTAGGGGCTATGCGCCGCACATATGGGCCGGACTAGAGGAGAAGGAAAGAGTGGAAGGGAGAAGGAAAGGGGGGATTCGGCCTCCCCCTTCCTTCCCTCCTCCCTCCTCTTTCCTTCCCCCTCCAGTAAATAAGGAAGGGGGGTGCCGGCCTAGGGGGAACCCAAGTAGGATTCGGTCCTACTTGGGGCGCCTCCTGGCCTCTCCCCTCTCCCTCCCACCTATATATATGTGGGAGGAGCCCCCTAGCACACCCCAGACAATTGTTAGCCGTGTGCGGCGCCCCCCTCCACCGTTTACTCCCACAGTCATATCTTCGTAGTGCTTAGGCAAATCCCTGTGAGGATCAATTCACCATCAATGTACCCATGCCATCGTGCTAATGGATCTCATCTACTACCTCGACAACTTGCTGTATCAAGAAAGCAAGAGACGACACCGAGCTGAACGTGTGCAGAACGTGGAGGTGCCGTGTGTTTAGTACTTGATCGTTTGAAGCATGAAGAAGTTCGACTACATCAACTGCGTTGAGAAACGCTTCCTCTTACGGTCTACGGGGGTACGTAGACACACTCTTCCCTTCATTGCTATGCATCTCCATGGATAGATCATTGCGTGTGCGTATAATTTTTTTGTTTTCCATGCAATGTTTCCCAACACCTTGTACCACAGATCCGAAGGAAAGATCTTTGTTGCCAAGAATGGAACATTTCTAGAGAAGGAGTTTCTCTCGAAAGAAGTTAGTAGGAGGAAAGTACAACATGATGAGGTAATTATACCTTCTCTCAATTTTGAAAGTAGCACATCAGAGAAATCCGTTCCCGTGATGCCTACACCAACTAGAGAGCAAGCTAATGATGATGATCGTGAAACTTCAGATCAAGTTACTACTAGACCTCGTAGGTCGAACAGAGCATGTTCCACACCAGAGTGGTATAGTAATCCTGTCCCGGAAGTCATGTTACTAGACCATGGCGAACCTACGAACTATGAAGAAGCTATGATGAGCCCAGATGCTGATAGATGGCTTGAGGCCATGAAATCTGAGATAGGATCCATGTATGAGAACAAAGTGTGGACTTTGGTGGACTTGGTTGATGATCGGCAAGCCATTGAGAATAAATGGATCTTCAAGAAGAAGACAGACACTGATGGTAATGTCACCATCTACAAAGCTCTACTTGTCGCGAAAGGTTTTCGACAATTTCAAGGGGTTGACTACGATGAGACCTTCTCACATGTAGCAATGCTTAACACTACAAAAAAAGACACATCCGTGACATTTTGGACTGAATGAAATTTTTTTCTATCATACATATGACACTTCTATGAAGATAATTGTGACAAAACCTGATATCATCATAGATGTGGTGGGCTCCTGCTTCTATGAAAAAAAGTCATGACAGAAAATGGGCTTTTCGTCCTGGGCGGGCCGGAGACGCATCTGCATGACATTCTTTGGGCAGTCCATGACGGAAAAAACCATGGTAGAAGCGAGGGGGAGGAAAATTTTGGGGAGTTCCCGGTAACTGTGGGAGGTCGGGGGCCGAGCGATGCGCGCTTCTCTCATACACGTACGCGCATGTGTGCGAGGCGTTAGCTCTAACTGAACCCGAGTGAGGCGTTGGGCTCTAACTGAACCCGAGCGATTGCACTGCAGGCTACGTGTGGTGGAATTGTCACGATAGATGTCCTAGTGTAAGGACTTAGTCGCAGGCCAACGCATCTATGTGGTAGCTTGAAGGGGTTGAGCGGAATCGAGAGACGCAACACACAAGACGAGGATTTAGACAGCTTCGGGCCCCGGGAAACATCATCCGATAATAACCCTACATGCTGTTTGTGCCTAGGTCTCATTATGATTATGAGGGAGTCACCGTAAGCCGGCTCTCCTCTTTGTGTCTAGCCCTAGATATTGTTTCTTGTTGCTTGTCCCTCTTTGGGGAGCCCTGCCCCTCCTTATATAAGTTGAAGAGGCGGCTTACATATAGAGTCCTAGTAGGATTAGAACTAACTTATTCTCTATTACAGGTCGGACACAAGTATGAGTCTTACTTCCTTGTAAAGGAAATATTTCTCATGCCTTCCGTCTTAAGCCGTCCCACAATAACATGAGTCGGCCTACTGGGCCTTGGGCCCTTGTCATCCGTCTGACCCGCCGGGTCACCAATGAGTCTTCGGGCTCGTGAGTCGTCACACCAGTGAACCGCCAGACACGTAAGTCGCCAATCCTCTGGCGGGTTGCCAATGAAACGCCAAGTCTGGCCGGGTCATATATCCGGCCGGGTCATACCGCGGGGTATATCCCCGACATCAGCCCCCAGTTTAATTTGGATTTATCCATGTTAAACTGATCTGCAATATAAACACAAGAGCAAATTTGACAGGTTGTGATCCGGGTTAAATATTCTTGTAAGACGGCTCCTGATCATCCTTAAGTATTTGTCATTTCTAGAAAATCTGGGTCAATAGGACGGCTTCATAATCAACTTGCTTGTAGAAGAAATATTGTAAATAAAGAATCCATTTGAGCCGGTCTTCAATGCTCTTACTTGACAAAAATATTGGTCTTCAAATATTCAACTGATATTAGCCGGCTTGTAGAACTTGCCGGTTTATCATTGCCAAAACATCCGGTTGTAAATATTGATAGCACCGGGTCATAATTGTTGCCAACACCGGGTCATAGTTATTGGTGACGCCGGGTCAATCTGGTTTACTTAAAACTGAGAATTTGAAGATTTTTCTCCCTTATATCCATATTACCTATAGCCCCCAAGTGCCGGGTTGTCATGCTTGCATCAACCTAGGACTTGTAATTGTCTTATGCTCACAAAAACTTCAACCGGTGTAGCCCCCAAGGGCCGGGTCATTATGCAATAATGAGCAGGGACTTTGTAGATGTAGACTTGAGCAGGAATATGTTGCCCCCAAGGGCCGGCTCAGTAAGATAATATTGAGCTGGGACTTTATATATGATTCATTGATAATAACATCATATGATGTAATCTCCACCATGGGGCTTGAACCCACGTCCATAAGGTTAAGAGCTTTGTACTCTACCAACTGAGTAGTGGATCTTTCAATATAATTGATTAAGGCTTGTGTACCTTGAATTTCCGACAGGAGCAATTGGTAGTCCCCAAGGGCCCGCTCATTACAATGTGATGAGTCGGGTCTTCAATAAGGCCAGTAAAAATGACTTTGCATTAGCCCCCAAGTGCCATGGTGCATGCTGGCAGTGACATGGGACTTGCATATTTGATGTAATCTCAACTTGAATAATGTAGCCCCCAAGTGTCGGGTCGTAAGCCTGCAGAGACTCGGGACTATTCCTTCCATTGTAAAATAAATCATATCCATTGATAAAAATAATAGCCGTTGCGCTAAAGCAACTTTGAAAACCTCAATCATAACACTGATTATTGATAATCACAATAGAAATCCAGCCATGTTGGCTATTCAAGATTTGAATAATATAATCCGGTATGAAAACCTCAATCATTCAATATCATCATGAAAATCCAGCCAATTTTGGCTATTAAAGATTTGAATACCTCATCGGTTGACAATTAAATCCGGAGTTCAAATACCTGGCGGCTCTTGGCCGATGACGACTTAATGTGCATTCATTGTAAGCCAGAATTTTTGTAACCCGGTGGCCTATAGCCCTTTAGAAAATCAATAATTGATAACCCTTTTGAGACACCAATTTTAGTGATGAGCTTGGACTGAAGCATTTATATAAGTCATAATTCTGCAAATCCTGCACAGAGTTTAAACAACATATGCCCTGGAGACTTAACGTCAAGAGCCAGGGCGGGTAACCACCCAAATGTAGTCTTACCCTACACACAAGTAGATCACAAGAACCCTTGGTGGTTTACCGCAGGGCGGGTCATAATACCTCACATATATCCATTGTGATATTTAATTTGTACTGCCGGTTTACATGACCTGTGCAGTAAGGGTGATAACCCAATCCTTAGAAGCCAATACTTCCAAATATATGATGATTGTCATATGCTGGCGACTTATCGTCCAAAGCCAAGCCGGGTTTAAACGAAACCACACTTATATGCTTCAGATATGAGCAAAAAGTCTCAAAACCCAAAAGATTGTGTGAAAAAATTTAAACCAAATAAAAATCGAGGTTTCTGATTCGAATACGATCAGTAAACTGTTCCAAAGGGGTTAAGCTAGGATTCGAATACGATCATGTAGCCCCCAGTGGCTTTGGTGTTGCGCCGATCAAGAGGGTACCGACAGCTATGTTCTCTTTGGTTCGAAGACGACCTATGTTTGAACAGGAAGCCCCCAAATGACCTTGAGAGGTTTTTAATGACCCTGATTCGAATACGATCCAAGTCAGACCCAAAAGGGGTTAAGCTATGATTCGGATACGATCAAGAAGCCCCCTAGTGAGTTTGGCTTTGCGCCGATCAAAAGGGTTACGACAGCTATGTTCTCTTTGGTTCGAATACGACCTATGTTTGAACAGGAAGCCCCCAAGTGACCGTAATAAGGTAAGCCGTAAGGTAGGATACCTATGTTTGAACCGCGCATCATGGCAGCAAGTTCTTTTTGGCAACCTTTAATTTTTCTTAGAACTCGAACTTGTGAGAGATTAATTCTTTTTGAACCGGAACTTTAAACCGGATTTGAAAGCTTCAAAAATTTGTGAGGGACAAATTTACCTTGAGCCGGATTTGAGAGCTTCAAAATTTTGTGAGGGACAAATTTACCTTGGGCCGGATTTTGAACCGGATTTGAGAGCTTCGGTGCTTTGTGGGAGAAAGATGTCTCTTGAACCGGATTTTAAACCACAATCCTTATTTTGAGCCGGAAATCTTCTGATGGCTTTTAAATTTTCATCGATCTAGCAGTAATCTCCGGGGCCGGGTTTTTTTTCCTTCAATGAAACGGAGTTCTTGAATTTATTTAAACCGGTTAATTTTGACGAGTCATACCATTGTAGCCCCCGAGTCTCAAGACGACTCAAGGAGTTGGCTTGAGATTCTCCATATTTGACCATAGTAGAAGGTGTATATCATTGGCGTTGATAGCGTGATGTGAATCCACAGAAGGTTGAGGTGACTTTGGCGGGTTATAAATGATCCCGTATGAGCCGTGTCAGCAACTCGGCCAATGGCTCCTTCCAATGGACTGTTTGAAGTTTAACCAAACTGTAGTGGCGGCGACTTATGCGACTGCCCATTGAACCATCCAGTGCAGACGGCGACTGATAATATATGATAATTTGCCTCCAAATTATTGGAAGAAAATCGGGCTTCCCAAGTAGTGACTTGCTCATATTCAATAAATAGCTCATCCAGACAAGTGCGGCCCGGTGTGTTGATGTAGACCAGGCCGCGAGAAACGGACGATAAAGACAACTGTAACATCAGTGGCGACACAGACAGATGAGTCGGCCGTGACACTGTAAGCCGGTGCGGGCGAGCTAACCACGTCGTTCTGATGTAGTGGACAATTGTCCTGCATCAACAATATTGCAGACCAAGGCAAAGATAAATCGCTCTTTGACAAAAATAATATGCGCCAATAAGATATATTTTAGACGGATACCACCTGACTTGTCCAGACAGTAAATGAGTCGGCTGCGGCGTTGTAAGCCGGTGCGGACAGAAGAGTCGACCGCGGTGCTGTAAGCCAGCGCGGATGAGCGAGTCGGCCGCCGCGTTGGTAGCGGCGCAGACGCGTGCGAATCGGCCGTGGGCGCGGACGATGAGTCAACCGCGTGCATTGATGTAGCGGGGGTGACGACTCTCTCGTCCGCGCTAGTGCAAAAGATAATATTGGCGCACGTCCCTTTGCGACACCTTTGTAACGAATAATAGTCCTGCGAAAAAATAGCACAGACCAGAGTAATTGTTCTCAAACAATTTAATATGTGCTATTTAAAATAGTCTGGACGGATATCACCTGATGTATTTGGACATTATGATCCACACCGGTGTCCGTTAGTCAACCCGACACGTTGAATAAGCCAGACCGCAGGGCAGATAGTAAAATGACTGCAGCATCAGAGGCAGCTCGGACAGATGAGTCGTCTATGGCGTTGTAAGCCGGTGCCGACAGATGAGCCGGCAACAGTGTTGGAAACGGCTTGGCCGCGGGTGCGGATGATGAGTCAATCGTGGGCGCGGTAAGCCGCACGGATGACCAGTTAATCGCGGGCGTGATCCTAGCGAGTTGATGTAGATCAAATTGCATGGGAGGCGGCTTGCGCACACCCGTCCAACAGCAAAGGATGAATCATTATCCTGCATATATAAAAATACACACACAAAATAGTTGTTCTTTGACAAAAAAACAATATGTACTAGAAATAGACTTGGATGAATATCACCTGATATTTTTTTTATCGGATGATACTGACGCGCAAACCAAGTTTAGATAGCCAGACCAAACAAGCATCGAGGTTTGTGCTTATTGCCTCTATTGAATTACCGGCTCTTCGGCGTGTTTGAAGTAGATTGTACCAATAGAATGTACTGCAGGGGCGGTGGTTTACACACCTGACCAACGTGCATGCCTGCTCGTCGGGCAGCTTTACTGACATTGACGCGACGTCTTTGATGTAAACTCAAATGACAGGAGCCACGAGATTAAGAGAACAGCTCACTAAAACCCGTGCTCCTTTTTCTGTTTGGCATAATGGTCTTTGAACCAATCATGCGTATATGCACTTCTCCTCCATGTGAATGTTCCAATGGAAAGAAAATCAGACTTGACTAGTACTCCCTGTGCTCAGTATATAGTACGCGTAGCTTCACACACAAATACCAATCAGTGACCATCTACTCCAAGCAATGCACGCTCGACGGGTGCATGTCCTGGAACAAGTGCTTGTGAGCTGCACACAAAATACTCTGAAGAATAGCTCATGTATGGAAATATATTATGTAGACACTGTCTTTCATTCATACCAACCAACTTTCAGTGAGCGATACCCAGGCGGAGCACCCGGCCTTTGGCAGGGCAACCAGACGGAGTCAAGCCATCAAGCGAGCGGCTCGGGGACGGGCGCACAGGCGCAGCAGCCAAGGTAGGGCAGAGCCCGTGGACAAACTGCGAGGGGAGGCAGGGGCGCGAGGCCAGCCAAAGGCAGAGGCGGACTACTGCGGTAGGTGGCCGCATGGCTGGGCGGCTCACGGTGCGGGTGGCCTAGAGGCGAGGTCGCACGGTGGCTGACTGAAAAAGTGAGGCGACGGACGCGACCCGTCGGCTGGCAGGTCAAGGCCGGACGGCTCAGAAGACGGTAGCGACTTGAATCAGGCACAAAGCCGGATAGTTACGGCGACATGCCGCAAAGCTGTGGGAGCGGCGCCAGACGGTCGGCTTGACGTGATGGGGCTGATCAGAAGGCCCGTGACGGGGCGGGTCACGGCAGCGACTCGGACAGCCGCCAGCGCGGCGGACGGCGACTCGGCTGCAGAGTTGAAGACGGAGTCCAAATCTGGATTGTGTAGACCAACGTTGACCGTATGCTTGTTCACGTGACGCAGCGACAATATTTCCATCGGGTGTGCTTTTTCCTCCCTTTTGATTTTGACTTGCCTTGGAGGACGTACGTGTGTACATTGCTTGGCTGCATTAGTATGCATGCTTGAGATTGCATTGACTTGCTTGACTCCTCTCCATATGCTGCTGTTGGACGATACACAGGCATATATTTCCAATAATTCTGCAGGCTTCGGCCTTAGTACTTGGCTGATCAATGTTACGTGTTCCAATTAGAACATAAGTCGTCGTATTTGCTTTTCAGTCGGCGAAGAAAATTCCTTTTGCCTCCATGACAGAAAACAATCTGTCAAAACGCGTGTGACTGCTGCTGCTTGACTCTTGCGTCCGTAACAAAGACCCGTTGAACTGTTGAATTTCCAAGCTGGCTTCTCCTCATCCGAAAACTTGCAAACTTCTCGAAACCCTAAGAAAAATCCCTCCAAGAACTCAACACCATCGTGCGCCCGCCCCACGGTGGGCGCCAAAGGTCGTGGAATTGTCACGACAGATGTCCTAGTGTAAGGACTTAGTCGCGAGGCCAACGCATCTATGTGGTAGCTTGAAGGGGTTGAGCGAAATCGAGAGATGCAACACACAAGACGAGGATTTAGACAGCTTCGGGCCCCGGGAAATATCATCCGATAATAACCCTACATGCTGTTTGTGGCTAGGTCTCATTATGATTATGAGGGAGTCGCCATAAGCCGGCTCTCCTCTTTGTGTCTATCCCTAGATATTGTTTCTTGTTGCTTGTCCCTCTTTGAGGAGCCCTACCCCTCCTTATATAAGTTGAAGAGGCGGCTTACATATAGAGTCCTAGTAGGATTAGAACTAACTTATTCTCTATTACACGTCGGATACAAGTACGGGTCTTACTTCTTTGTAAAGGAAATATTTCTCATGCCTTCCGTCTTAAGCCGACCCACAATAACATGAGTCGGCCTACTGGGCCTTGGGCCCTTGTCATCCGTCTGACCCGTCGGGTCACCAATGAGTTCAGGCTCGTGAGTCGTCACACCAGTGTACCGCCAGACACGTAAGTCGACAATCCTCTGGCGGGTTAGCAATGAAACGCCAAGTTTGGCTGTGTCATATATCCGGCCGGGTCATACCGCGGGGTATATCCCCGACACTACGCGTTACTGAACCCCAGCGATCGATCGATGGCTGTTGACTGAACCCGATTGAGTGATTCCTTCGCTACTGCTGCTAACTGAAGCCGATCGATTGGATGAACAGTGAGCGTTGCGGGGGGGGGGGGTGGATGAACAGTGAGCGGTGCCATTGCCTCTGGATGAACAGGACCCCGTGGAGGGCTGGATGAACGGGACCCCCCCCCCCCCCCCGGGGGGGGGGGGGGGAAAGGGGCCCGTGGAGGGCAGGATGAACAGTAGACGGTGGAGGGCAGGATGAACAGTAGCCCGTGGAGGGGTGGTTGAACAGGAGCCCGTGGAGAGGGCTGGTTGAACAGTAGCCCATGGAGTAGCGCGCAGTGGAGGCTGGATGAACAGGAGCCTGTGGATGAACAGTTGTAGGTGGAGGCTGGAGGAGATCGACGGTGGATGAACAGTAGCTCGTGGAGGCTGGAGGGGGTCGACGGTGGAGTTGAATAGTATCCCGTGGAGTCTCGTTTTGCGGTATGCCACACCCCTCCCGATGAACAGGACCCCCGTTTCGACCGTAGCGCTCCAACACAAGTCCATTTCCTCCGTTTTGCGGTACGCCACACCCCTCCCGATCAACAGGACCCCCGTTTCGACCGTAGGAGGTCCGTTTCCTCCGTTTTGTGGTACGCCAGACCCCTCCCGCTGAACAGGATCCCGTTTTGAACGTGGCCAGTCGTACATAAGGTCGTTTCCTTCGTTTTGCTGTACGCCAGGCCTCGTTTCCATCGCCTGTTCCGTCCAAGCCCTCCCGATGAACACGACCACGCATTCCGTTCCGACCCAGCCGGTTGGCTCCCACGCATTCCGTTGTCTCCCCATGAACACGACACATTCCGTTGCCTCCCCATGAACACGGCGCATTCCGTTGCCTCCCCGTGAACACGACGACGACGCTGTTTCTCCGTTCCGACCCAACCATATACACGAGCCCTGGCCGTATGTATGCACAAGTAGGCGTTCGAGACCCCGCCCGTATGTACACATACGTGGCCATATTTTCTTTCTTGCACCCTGGCCGCTGTACGTATGTGTACATGCTACATGCGCGCCTCTACATCCACCAGTATATATGTACGTAGACGTTCGTGACCAGAATGACAACGCTACGTACGCTTCGACCAGGTGGGTCCTGACTGTCACTTCCTTGCATGCGAAGTTGTAGCTGGTGGGTCCCAGCAGTCAGGGGCAAACGTTTTTTTTTGCGAAATACAGTGGTCCGTCCAATGGGTCCCAACTGTCAGGTGGAGGAATCATTATTTTCCGCGTAATAAGGAGGCACTTCCTTGATGCGGCCGTGGACCCAGCTCTCAGCCTCTCCACTTACACTCCACGTCCGATGGTAGTCGTTCCTTGACCACGTTGACCACGCCGCGCTGAGAGCACCAGGGCGGTGGACGACGGCGAGGCCTAGGAAGGGGACGACACGGAGGCAGAGAAGACTCGGTAGTTGTTTTCCACGCGGAGGGGAGTACGACTGTACGAGGGTTTACTGGTTCATCTGCCGTCGCCGGAGAATAACAGCAGGTGTGGGTGAGTAGAGGGATGGCTAGGCCAGCGATGGGAGTACGGTCTGGCGGTGAGGCCTGCGCGGCAGCACAGCCAGCCGCAAGGAGGAGGGAGCAGGCAGTCCCGCCGGCGCTTGTTGATGGACATCCAACAGTTAGTGCTTGTGCGTCAACCTTTTTTTAGTAAAGGCTCAAATATGTGGAAAACAGCATACAACCCATCTGCCATTATTTCTAATAATGTACAGCCCATTTGCTAATTCTTAAGGTTTTTTTGGAGCCCATGTTCTTTTTGTTAGCATTACAGCCCATATTGTGGCAATGGTTAAAAAATTATATAAAATTTTGCATATTTCGGTGCGGTCCGAACTGTTTTTAATTCCGAAATTTTGACTCACATTCAAACTGATTTTAAAAATAAATGCATATCAATATAAAATCCAACAAATTCTCCATGCATAAAAAATAATGTAATTTAAAATCTTGAAATTAAAAAAATATATTTGGAACTCATTGCCGGTTTGATGTTTTTAAAAAATGTACAACCCATTTCTCATTACTGATGGGCCATTTTCTCGGCCAGCCGAATGAAAACTCTCATCGTCTTGAAAGATTTGCAGCCCAACAGGCCTGGCAAGGCGACTTACTTGGCAAATCACAAAAAAACTGGCTGTGGCTGTGGACCCAGCTGTCAGCCTCTCCACGTACAGTACTCTTCCGATGGAAGTCGTTCCTTGACCATGTTGACCACGCCGCACGGAGAGCACCACGGCGGTGGACGATGGCGAGGCCTAGGAAGGGGACGACGCGGCAGTGGAAGCCCGCGTGGAGAGGACTACGAGGGTTCACTGGTTCGGCTGCGGTGTGAGGCTGTCGTCGCCGCAGGGCCTGGCCAGCAATGGAAATAGTAGGGGGCAGTGAGGCCTCTACGGCAGCACAGCCGGCCACGGGAGGCAGGAGCATGCGGCACGACCGGCGCTGCTTTGGGCGGCTGGAGCAAGAAGACCAGAGGTTGAAGAAGCACTACGGCCGTTGGATGGACATCGTACGGTCACTGGAGCTAGAATCATTCATATTGACTAAGTTGACAAAGCCCTTCGTCCCCGTCAACTTAGTAGGCCCACAAGTCAGCCTCCCAGCAAGGTGGGTCCCAGCTAGCCGGGGGAGTATTCATTTTTTTGTGCTTAATAAGGAGGCACTTCCGGTGGGTCCGAGCTGACGGCGGGGGGAACGTTTTTTTCGCAAAATACGGTGGCCCGTCCGGTGGATCCCAGCAATCAGGGGGAAACGATTTTTTTCGCAAAATACTGGTGGCCCGTCCGATGGGTCCCTACTGTCAGATGGAGGAATCATTATTTTCCGTGTAATAAGGAGGCACTTCCTTGCTGCCGCAGTGGACCTAGCTGTCAGCCTCTCCACGTACAGTCCACATCCGATGGAAGTCGTTCCTTGACCACATTGACCACGCCGCGCCGAGAGCACCAGGGCAGTGGACGACGGCGAGGCCTAGGAAGGGGACGACGCGGAGCCGGTGAAGACGCGGCAGTGGATGCCCACGCGGAGAGGAGTATGAGGGTTCACTCGTTCGGCTGCGGTGTGAGGCTGCCGTCGCTGCAGGGCCTGGCCAGCGGTGGGAATAGTAGGGGGCGGTGACGCCTCCGCGGCAGCACAGCCGGCCACGGGAGGCAGGAGCAGGCGGCACGACCGGCGCTGCTTTGGGTGGCTGGAGCAAGAAGACCAGAGGTTGAAGAAGAACCACGGCCATTGGATGGACATCGTACGGTCACTGCAACTAGAATCGTTTATATTGACTAAGTTGACAAAGCCCTTGGTACGTCAACTTAGTAGACCCATAGGTCAGCTTCCGAAACGGTGTGCCCCAGATGTCAGGGGGAGGAATCATTTTTTGGGCGGGTGAAGTTAGAATATCCGAGATTGAAGAAGAAGCATGGCATCCGTTGGATGGACATCCAACGGCCACTGCTGCTAGAACCGTGTGTTGACTATAAGTTGACAAAGCCTTGCATACGCGTTAACTCTGTTTTTTTAGGGGACGCGTCAACTTAGTAAGGCCAGAAGTGTGTGGCAGAGAACTTATAGCCCATTTGAGATTTGTAAGAATGTGTAGCCCATTTTTAAATTCTAATGGAATTTACTACAGCCCATTTACAGTTTGTTAAAAGTACAGCCCATTTCAACCAACCGTTCAAAACAGAATTTAATAAAATTTCTCACATTTTGATGGGATCCGAAATATTTTTATCCCGAAATTTCTAGTCAGATTAAATACAATTTCAATATAAATTTATATTACGTAAAAATCCGACGAAACATTGCGCTCGCAACAATTAATGAAATTAAAATTTTCAATATCCAAAAATAATATTTTATAAAGTAATCACGTGTTTGGTGCATTTTTTTATAGTTACTGCCCAGTTTTTATAATTACAACCCATTTATTATTTGTTAAAGCCCATTTTCTTGTTAAGCCTAATGCATCCCTTCTAGGAAAGATTTGCATCCCAGCGGGGCGGAGAATAACAACTTGACCTTGCCTGGGTATTCTTAAAAAAAGTATAGCTGGGCTAGCCATTTTGAGCTTGAAAAAAGTTAATATCTGAGCTGGATATCTGGCCTGGGCTAGACGGGCCACAGCCCGCCCAGTTAATACCTGCAGCGATATTTTCGTTGTCGTTCAGAGGAGAAAAATTAATGCCTGGGCTAAACATCGAAAAACTCTACAGTGCTCACACCTCAAAAACACAAATACTGCTCGAGCTGCTTGGTCCCAGCTGCCGGCCGCTTCTTGTGCAATTCTCTCGTTTATTGACTACTACATAGGTTGACAATGGTGTGGGACCATGATGTCAGGAAACCAGGGGGAAGCAAAATAAATTACTCCAGCGAGCGCTTCCACCTCTGCCTCGTTGTCTCCCGTGGAAACCCCTTTCCTCCTTTTTTTTTGCTCGGGCAAGGACCAATGCATGTAGCACGTCAATGCGGTTATTAGGCAAGAAATAAAAGCGCTTTGCATGCTATGAATTACGATGACCTGCATGGGTAGCTAATAGGGCATCCTCTTAAATGTTGTGTTTAGAAGAGAGAAATATTCTTCTTTTCCACCAATCTGCTTGCACCTAGGTCGTGATGCACCTTCTAATACGACTTATTCACCTAGACGGAGGGAGTATAGTTTTATACATATATATAATAAGGGGGCACTTGCGTACGTGAGGCTATGGACCTGGTGGGTCCCCATTGTCATCCTCTCCAAGTAAAGTCATCTCCTCGCCCGCGTGCGCTTTCCGCCCGAAACAGTGAGCGCCGCCCGCCCCGCTTCCCGGTGCAGGCGATTGCTCCACCTTCAAATGACACAAGTGTCGTCCGTCCGTCCATCTGCCGCCCACATTAATGATACGCGGTTGCCGAGGCGGCTACTCTGATGCCACACCTCCGTCCCTCCGCCCGCCCACCATTGCTATATAAACTGTTGCCCCGGCCATAGCCGCAGTCATCCGCATCCGTTCCCTTTCTTCTGTCCACACCACTACTGCCCACCATGGCTTCCTCGCGCTCCAGCGCTCTTCGGGACGGGCGAACGACGGACCACAAGGAGATGGCAGCCATTGCTGCCGACCGGCGGGCCGGCAGGCAGCCGGAGGACGACGACGTCCCAATGGAGAACCTGGTAGTCGACGATCCGGCGCCAACCCCCTCCTCCATGCCATCCTCATAGGTGCATTGTACCATGACCATCGGCGAGGCCCGTGCCCAATATATGGACAGTGTGAGGCAAATGCATCAGGAGCAGTTCCGGGAGGCGCATGCCGACGCCACCTACAACCACCATCTCCTCCAGAAGCACCTGCAGGCGGATGAGCAGATCGCCGCGGAGCGGGCGGAGCAGGAGGCGCTGCTCGACTTGTACCGCTCCGCCCGCAAAGGCCGCCTCGAGCGCTGGCGGTACCGCATGCAGGTGGCGGAGGCTGCGGCCGCAAAGAGGGCGATGAAGCGGGCGAGGCGCTGTTTGGCGAGACCGAGGACGAGGCAGAGGACAATGCCGGCTCCGACGAGTCCCCCCTCCACTGACATCGACGAGGACCTGCTCCGCCGAGGCCCCGCGGCGCCAACAACGAGGCAGAGGACACCGCCGGCTCCGCCGAGGCCCCACCCTGCCAGCAACGCGGGGGAGAATTTCCACCGCTTCGCTGAGGCGCCGCCCGCCGACAACGAGACAGAGGACATCGCCGGCTCCGCCGAGGCCCCGCCCCGCAGCCAACGAGGCCACGCCACACAGAAAACGAGGAAGAGTAGAACACGGTAGGTCGCCGCTGCTCGGGTCCAAGTAAGGCCACCGCTGCTACCTTCCTATTGAAGCCAACCTAGGCGGGTTGACCATTGACGGCCGGTTAGCTTCTTGGCGGCGACGTGGAGTCGGGGAGTTCTGCTGGAGAATAACGCTGCTTCTACTTAACTGCTGGTGCAGTTGGCTGACTGACACGTGGGCCCAACAGGCCACATGTCAGTTACGCAACTGCACCTGCAGTTAAGTCATTGAAGCTTCTGTTCGGCTCAGCGGGACACAGGTGGGTAGCTTCAGTTAATTAATTATACCTCCAGTGCACCCCTTTTTAGTTGAAGAATGTATGAAATGTAATGAAATCTGGCATGTTTATATGAAATCTGACCGTGTATGAATGAATTTATTTCGATTAGTTCGAATTCCCGTATCACTGGCATTGGATGAACATGCAAAACAATACGTACTAGCATTATTCCCAGGGTGATCACCTCGTTTGCAGCAGTTTCACATGTACTCCCTCCGGTCCTTTCTAGTCTGCATACAAGTTTTGTCTGCAGTCAAAGTATCTCTACTTTGACCAATCTTATACAAAAAAGTATGCACTTTCACAACATGCGAAGTAAAAAGGAACAGAAGGAGTACAAAGAGTTTGAGCAGCTTTTTAGTGTTTCTGTACATTGCAATCAAACACACAGGACTGGCAATTCATAGAGAACATTCAAAACAATCGATGATTATGCATCTCAGCGACTCACATGTCAGAGGCAATATTTACTTCACAACTAAAGAATAAAGAAAAAATTGATCGACGCTGCTGACAGCAAAGGGCGTCCCATTCGAAAATATCAAACGCATGTCTTGCTCAAATCAATGAGCAAAATTTGACAAGGTTGTCCCATTCCAAAATATCAAATGCCTACGATTGTGGAATGGGCAGGGTTTGCCATCAGTTCGGACATTGACATGGCACCTTGTGCTAAATAAACTCTTTTTGTGCAGTTCCACCAAAATCAACCAAATTCGCGCGTAGCTTGTATGATTTCGACCTTATATGTTGCAACGCCTTGAACTTATCGGCACCTCCTTTCTTGTGGTGGAAATGAATGATTCGATGTATTCATGAACATTTTGTGTTGTTCCCATTGAAATCAAGCTGAGCACCCCTGTTTGCACAAATACAAAAAAGTGATTAGTATAGAGCAAACTGTACTATGAATTGACAGTTTCAACAGGCACATACATGGTCCATGTAGAGCACACTTTTAGAAAAATGGAACTCACCAGAAAGAATCCTAGAACAACATTGTACTCGCGCATCACAGCAAAAAATGGAGATTTTGTCAATCCTTTTGAGCTGAAGTTAGTTTGGTCTTGTGGGGAGTAATGTAACCATCCTTCAACTGCTCCTTCAGATGATAAGATAGACAGGGCTTCTTCATCATGGCATAATCGGAACTAGTCACTTCACGTACTCCATATTTTTCTTCAGAGGAAGATGATCCTGTTGTGCAAAGACAAGAGGACTACTAATGTACCGCCCTCGATGCGGCTATATCTCCCACGTGTCGAAGCACGACTTAGAGGCATAACCGCATTGAAAGCAATGTCGCAAGTGAGGTAATCTTCACACAACCCATGTAATACATAAGGGAAAGAGATACATAGTTGGCTTACACTCGCCACTTCACACAATTACATGAATAAAGCATTACATCAATCAGATACAATCAAGGTCCCTCTATGGAACCAAAATAAAAGAAGACTACCCCAAATGCTACACAGATCCCCGATCGACCCCAACTGGGCTCCACTACTGATCAACTGGAAACGGATCAACACAAAGGACAAGATCTTCATCGAGCTCCTCCTTGAACTTGGTTGCATCATCTGCACGGTTCAACGGCACCTGCAAGCTGGTTTTGGAAGTATCTGTGAGTCACGGGGACTCAGCAATCTCACACCCTCGCTATCAAGACTATTTAAGCTTATAGGTAAGGCAAGGTATGATGTGGAGCTGCAGCAATCGACTAGCAAATATGGTGGCTAACCTGTTCGCAAAAGAGAGCGAGAAGAGAAGGCAAAAGCACGATCGAAAAACTATGATCAAGAAGTGATCCTAGAACAACCTACGTCAAGCATAACTCCAACACCGTGTTCACTTCCCGAACTCCGCCGGAAATAGACCATCATGGTTACACACGCGGTTGATGTATTTTAATTAAGATCAACTTCAGGTTTTCTACAACCGGACATTAAAAAATTCCCATCTGCCCATAACCGCGGGCACGGCTTCCGAAAGTTCAAATCCCTGCAGGGGTGTCCCAACATAGCCCATCACAAGCTCTCACAGTCAACGAAGGATATTAATTCTAGCGGGAAGACCCGATCAGGCTCGGAATCCCGGTTACAAGACATTTCGACAATGGTAAAACAAGTCCAACAACACCGCCCGAATGTGCCGACAAATCCTGATAGGAGCTGCACATATCTCATTCTCAGGGCACACTCAGATGAGACTAGCTACGAGTAAAACCAACCCTCAAGTTTCCCCGAGGTGGCCCCGCAGGTAGCTCGGTTCGAACCAACACTTAGAGAAGCACTGGCCCGGGGGGGTTAAAATAAAGACGACCCTTGAGTCTGCAGAACCCAAGGGAAGGTGGTAAGTTGTTAGTGCAAATGGTAAAACCAAGGTTGGGCATTGCTGGAGGAGTTTTATTCAAGGCGAACTATCAAGGGGTTCCCATTATAACCCAACCGCGTAAGGAACGCAAAATCCGGGAACATAACACCGATATGACGGAAACTAGGGCGGCAAGAGTGGAACAAAACACCAGGCATAAGGCCGAGCCTTCCACCCTTTACCAAGTATATAGATGCATTAATTCAATAAGAGATATTGTGATATCCCAACAAGTAAACATGTTCCAACAAGGAATGATCTCCATGTTCCAACAAGGAACAAACTTCAATCTTCACCTGCAACTAACAACGCTATAAGAGGGGCCGAGCAAAGCGGTAACATAGCCAATCAACGGTTTGCTCGGACAAGGTGGGTTAGAGGCTTGGTTCAACAATATGGGAGGCATGATAAGCAAGTGGTAGGTATCGCAGCATAGGCATAGCAAAAGAGCGAGCAACTAGCAAGCAAAGATAGAAGTGATTTCGAGGGTATGGTCATCTTGCCTGAAATCCCGCAAGGAAGAAGAACGAGTCCATGAAGAAGACAAACGGACGTAGCCAAACGGGACCTCACAAACACGACATTACTGGAACCTACCCGAAGAAGCAAACACCGGAAAGAAGCACACAACATAGTAAACAACCACACATGAACATGGTATGATATGCGAGATGTGGTATGCGATGCATATGCATGATTCAACAAGTAATGAATGAACCTGGCCTCAACATGGAATTCCAAGTGTGCCACTGGAAAGGTGAGGTGATTTCGGTTGAAATCGATATGAAGAACACCGGAATCGGATGCACGGTTTAGAAATGGCAAGCAAAACAAATATAGCATCGGTCTGCGATAAACAGCAAGTAGCCATCTAAATGCAACAAGATAGTTATGCTACAGTACTCAAACATGACAACAAAAAACATGGCAGGGATCCACTCATAATGATTGACAAAAGATGAACACTGAGCTACGGCCAATTCATCCATTAATAGGTTCAAACAAGCATGGCAAAAGAGCAAACGATAACAGGTTTCAGACTTAGTGAAATTAACACAAGCTTGGAATTTCAGATCAGGTAGCACACTTTGGAGCATGAAATCTATATGCTACAGGAACTTAACATGGCAAAGTAAAGCATGGCATGAAGCTACTCAAAGATCTTAACAAAAATCCCTTAGTGACCTTGAGCCAAAAGGGATCAGAAAATACAATTGCAAGCATGTGAACATGGCAAAAACACAATCAGGTTACAAACTTAGTGAAAAACTAGAACATGCAAAACAGATATCAAGTAGGCATGTTTACGAGCTCGATGCACTCTCTACAGAGCAAGGCATGACAATCTAAGCATACACCCATCAAGAATACACATTATACAAGCTAGAAATGGCAAGAACAACAACATAACATGCACGGATCAACTACAACATCCTCGACAAAATCGCTAACAAGTAGACAATCTACACAGATTCACGAAATAGCAAAAGTAGAGCTCGATTGACTCAATCTAGGGTGCTCCATAATTGCAAACAAAGACACGGATGGATAGAGCACTACAAGATTAGCAAATCATCCTTACTGATCATCCTCAAATGAGGCACGGATCACTAGGAAACAACATGAACATATGACATATTGATAAAAACAGATCAAGGACTTAGAGAAATCCTAAGTTCCTAAAATCAACATTAATGAATGCACTACTTTGCAAGCTTGTGCTAGTCACCACATATATCACAAAAATACATGGATAGCACCTCTAGAAAGATGACAAAGCATATAACAAAACACATGTAGAGCTTAGGAGCATAACATGCACACAATAATCATGGCAAAAATGACAAATAGCTATTTGGTGCAGCAGAGCTGACAATTAACTCAAATAGCTCTCTTCCAACAGCATTTCGGGCATCAAGATGAGCTCAAATGAAAATGATGCACTGAGATGAAATGATGTACCCTCTGAGACGAACATTTTGATATGCTACACGCGCAAAACGGAAGTATGGATGCAAAGTTACGATGCGATGAATGGAGGCATATGAATATGGAAATCTCGGGGACTTAGAAGAAATTACCACATCGAGAAAGTCAACGGGACCAGACGAAGCGGGATGGCGAGATCCGGATCGGGAGGGGCCGTTTGGGTCGTGGGACGGTTGGATCTCATCCCACCCCGCCGGATCTGGGACAGGGCGGCGGCGAGGTCGCCGGAGTGAGGCGGCGCGGTGCACGGAAGATGGGGCAGCGTGGAGGTGGCGATGGAACTCGGCCGGGGCGGCGGAAATCGCCGGAGGCGGCGGGCGAAGCCGGCGGCCGGCGTCTGCTGCAAGGAGGTGGCGACGAAAACGAGGCGGCGGCATGGAGCGGACACCGATGCCGGTGGGAGGCGGCGGCACAGCCGAGGCAAGGTGGCGAAGCGAGCGGGGCGGCCCGGCGAGCGCAGGTGGCGAGGCGCACGGACAGGCGGCGGGCGCGGCGCTGGGCCCGCGGGCCGGACGCGGGCTGCGGTGGGCGCGGGGCAGATGGGGGCTGAGGTGGCAGCGCCCCATTGGAGGAGGGAGGCGGCGGATGCGATGTGGCGGCTCCCGATTCGCCGGAGTGAGGTGGCTGGTGGATGCGTCCGACGCGGACGGACATGTCCGGCGGCGCGGAGGGAGGAGGTTAGGGTTTGCACCACGAATTTCGGAGGGAGACACATATTTATAGGTAGAGGGAGCTAGGAGAGTCCAAATGAGGTGCGGTTTTCGGCCACGCGATCGTGATCGAACGCTCTAGATGATGGGGAGGGTTTTGGGCCACTTTGGAGGGGTGTTGGCTGCAACACACACGAGGCCTTCTCAGTCCCTCGGTTAACCGTTGGAGTATCAAACGAAGTCCAAATGGTACGAAACTTGACAGGTGGTCTACCGGTAGTAAACCAAGGCCGCTTGGCAAGTCTCGGTCCAATCCGGAAACGTTTAACACCCGCACATGAAAAGAGGTAGAAAGGGACACCGGGTGACATAGGAGCGCCGGATTGCAAAACGGACAATGGTGAAAATGCTCGGATGCATGAGACGAACATGTATGCAAAAGAAATGCACATGATGACATGATATGCAATGCATGACATGCAAGCAATGACAAGGCAAAAACAGCGAATAACTGGAGGACACCTGGCACATCAGTCACGGGGCGTTACAACACTCCACCACTACGAGAGGATCTCGTCCTGAGATCTAGAATGGCACCGGAGGGAAAAACGAAAGAGAAAGAGAAGAGGTAAAACTAAGTTGCTCCTTTGACAAACGAGTGAAACCAAAGAACCTTGAAAGATTGAACAATTTGAAAGAAAGAATGCAACGAAGAAGACAAAGATGAAAGCACTCCGTTAGAAAAGAGGAACAAGGAAGAACAAATTCGGGCAGCACTCCGATTGAAAAGAGATGAAAGACTAGATAAAATGAAAGAGCTTGAGCAAAGGGACACAACACTCCGGTTAAATGGATAAACCAAGAAAAAAACACGATCCTGACAAAACAAGAAGATGGGTTGAAGAGAGCAACATCACAATGACTCCGAAACAAAAGAATAGAATGGAGTGGAATGAGCGAAGGGAAACAAGACCTTGAGGGAGCACGTTTACAACAATTGCTAGAACGGAGTTGTTGGAAAACCAACAACGAAAATAATAAGCTTGATATGGTCTTATGGAATATATCTCAAAATTATGAGGTGACAACTTTCCACTCACGGAATAGATTTGATTGGATTGATATGAACAAGAAGACGAGAAACTTATTTCACCAAAAGGATAGAAGAAGAACTTGGGTCAATTATGAGCACCATAATAGCAATAATCCTTAGGGAAAAACTTTAGGTGAAATATAACCCAAGATAAATCCAACAAATAGGTTGATGGATTTAAAATACCCCATTCTCGATAACTTGTGAAACATGAAACAAGAACTCAAATTATCAAGAATGACATAATATCATCTCCAATAATATGGTAGAAAGAATTACACTCTTGATTGCAAGATGAAGAATCTTAAGCTCCTTAGAAAAGGATCTTGATGAACACTTCGTGAATGAATTAAATCCTTGATGGACCATCATGTAGAACCTCCATGAAGAACTCCGGTAATGAAAGAATGATCAAACGAAAGAAAGAGAAGCTGAAAGCACAAGGTGAATCCTTGTAATGACTTAGATGGATCTCCGTGATGAAATAGTTGAAAAAGGTTGGAACTCCGGGAAAAAGAGAAGATGAACAATTGGAAACAAGAATTTTGATGAGGCTCCGGGATAAGGAATTAAAACCATTGGATGAAACAAAAATAAGAATTACCTTATGCTCATCCTTCACCAATTAAATTGATGACAATCAATGGCTTTGGCATACTACTTATTCTCGTAGAAAGAATTAAGATAGATATAGAGTCAACTTGGAAAGGTCTTCAATGAACCACCGGTAGGATTGAAAACAACGAATAAATTGATATGATAATGAATGACGAGAACTCTTGAACGAACCACCATAAGAATTGAAAATGAACGAAGAGAAGATAAAGAAACACCGGGTAGAATTAGCAAATGAATGAAAATGCTTGAGAGAATTTAGATACAAGTGAATGAAGGGATCACGAATTGATTAGAGAATATTGAATGATGCACCGGTATGATTGGAGAATGATAACTGAAAGCTGAGAATGAATAAACCTGAATAGATGGACTCCAGATAACAAACTGAGAAGACTCTTGAATAGCTCCGGATAGGTGAAAATAATTCTCAGAATCAAACAATTATGAGAGGATGGCAGAGAATGGGGCAAGATTTAAAAGAAACTCTTCTTCGGTCTTCAAATGTTGAGCATGACGACGAGAAACAACACCATGAATTATTTAGACACTCCGGAAGAATGAAAACGAAGAGGTTGAGCCAACGATGAAAAGAATTTGAAAGATCTTGGAGAAAGACATTTGACTGATGATAACTCATTCTTACGTCAAACTTGGAAAAGAATTTTGAGAGTAACGCCGGGAAAATAAGAAGAGTCAGGTAAGATCCTGGGAAAAGACCTGTGGGTTAGGGCCCACTGAAAAGATACACCGTTGAATGATTACTTGAAAAGAGAGATTGCACCGGTTGAATTAAATGGCTTGAATGAGATAACATCCTCGAAAGAGCTTGAATGAAAGCAGAGTGGAAAACACGAATCTTCGAGATATCTCCAGCACTCCGGAATAATTGAATAGCGAGAAATGAATGAATATGATGAGCACCGGTATGATAAAACTTCTGAAACGAGGAAAGGTTATGATCAACACCAACAGCTTGAATTTAATCCACCGGAGAAGAAAATGAGTGACAAGAGACGAACTTGAAGCTTCGTTAGCATCTTCTTGAGAATCACCGGATAAGAATATTGACGAAAAAGGAATGAAGAGGCCTCGCATCAATAAGATGGATACTTGATTAAGATATATGAGTCCTTGAAGAAAAAGTGGGTGGGTGGGCGGGAAAACGAAGACAATTTGGGATGGATGAAACGAACACCGTTGATAAAACTGAGATTGGATCTTGTGGATGTTGAAATGTTCGGATCCACTTGAAGAGAAACACACTGGTGAAAAGGATTGACATGACAAACTCGATGATCGAGAAGGGTTGGTATTCACATAGAAATATGAGAACACCATTTGGGGAAGGTATGGAATCAACATTTGACATTGAAGCAACTCGAATACCACATCTCAAAACAAAACAAAGGATTGGCTTGCAGAATAAGCCGGAACAAACATATGATAGAGATTTCGTCCGAAGTTTTTGTGGTGGGGCCTACACGGGCTCGATCGTATAGCACCATCATGTACATGGCAGTGCACATGACATACGAAGCATCCCCGAGTCGGCATAGCCAAGGACTCTTTAAGACACAACGAGACCACTGTAAAACTGACCGTGAATAGGCGGACCACTAGATGTCGAACCCCAATTTCATATCATACATCTGTCGGAAAGATATCCTAAGAGCTACTTGAATTCCCACTTATAAACTCCCGAAATTTTCTCGGTTATGCAATCAGGTGTTGGGGATACAGGGGAAGCATAATATCTCACCCAAAACTAACAAATCCTACATCCAGCTGTATCCATCCTTCAACACATAACCAAGAAACCTTCGGAAATCGTTTACCTCAACCTTCGAAAAGCATCTGTTATACGAGTTATGGCAATACTCCCGAACTCCCGCCCCAGTACTGGGTGGCGTCGAGGTTATCTCACCAACAACAGCATAAAAGAGATTTTCGATGTCAGCGAACTAAACTCAGGTATTCCAGAACTACAATGATAAAATTGTGACGACAACACCTCGGAGCTCAACTCCCCGGGACACTGCCACAACCCCTAAATGACAGGAGGCACCAAGAACAATGTTCTCGTCACAAAACCATCGGAACGATTCCAAGATACCCGCGTGATCCTAAAAAACATTTAGTGAAATTTGAGAAGAGAAGAGTCAAAACTCTACGTCAGGATGCCTTACCAGAGCGATGAAGGGACTGAGGAGTAAAAAGAATTCCTAACTCTCCGATATATATAATCCTAAATGACTCAAAACATTTTTGTAGACTCAACAATGCCAGCTATTCGATCAAGCAGGGGGCTCCTAAGGTCGGGGAAGGCTCTGATACCAACTTGTACCGCCCTCGATGCGGCTATATCTCCCACGTGTCCAAGCACGACTTAGAGGCATAACCGCATTGAAAGAAATGTCGCAAGTGAGGTAATCTTCACACAACCCATGTAATACTGTAATACATAAGGGAAAGAGATACATAGTTGGCTTACACTCGCCACTTCACACAATTACATGAATAAAGCATTACATCAATCAGATACAATCAAGGTCCGACTACGGAACCAAAATAAAAGAAGACTACCCCAAATGCTACATAGATCCCTGATCGACCCCAACTGGGCTCCACTACTGATCAACTGGAAACGGATCAACACAAAGGGCAAGATCTTCATTGAGCTCCTCCTTGAGCTTGGTTGCGTCATCTGCACGGTTCAACGGCACCTGCAAGCTGGTTTTGGAAGTATCTGTGAGTCACGGGGACTCAGCAATCTCACACCCTCGCGATCAAGACTATTTAAGCTTATAGGTAAGGCAAGGTATGATGTGGAGCTGCAGCAAGCGACTAGCATATATGGTGGCTAACCTATTCGCAAAAGAGAGCGAGAAGAGAAGGCAAAGCACGATAAAAACTATGATCAAGAAGTGATCCTAGAACAACCTACGTCAAGCATAACTCCAACACCGTGTTCACTTCCCGACTCCGCCGGAATAGACTATCACGGTTACACACGCGATTGCATGTATTAATTAAGATCAACTACAGTTTTCTACAACCGGACATTAACAATTCCCATCTGCCATAACCGCGGGCACGGCTTTCGAAATGTTCAAATCCCTGCAGGGGTGTCCCAACTTAGCCCATCACAAGCTCTCACGGTCAACGAAGGATATTCTGATATTCCTTCTAGCGGGAACACCCGATCAGGCTCGGAATCCCGGTTACAAGACATTTCGACAATGGTAAAACAAGTCCAGCAACACCGCCCGAATGTGCCAACAAATCCCGATAGGAGCTGCACATATCTCGTTCTCAGGGCACACTCAGATGAGACTAGCTACGAGTAAAACCAACCCTCAAGTTTCCCCGAGGTGGCCCCGCAGGCAGCTCGGTTTGGACCAACACTTAGAGAAGCACTGGCCCGGGGGGGTTAAAATAAAGATGACCCTTGAGTCTGCAGAACCCAAGGGAAGGTGGTAGGTTGTTAGTGCAAATGGTAAAACCAAGGTTGGGCATTGCTGGAGGAGTTTTATTCAAGGCGAACTATCAAGGGGTTCCCATTATAACCCAACCGCGTAAGGAACGCAAAATCCGGGAACATAACACCGATATGACGGAAACTAGGGCGGCAAGTGTGGAACAAAACACCGGGCATAAGGCCGAGCCTTCCACCCTTTACCAAGTATATAGATGCACTAATTAAATAAGAGATATTGTGATATTCCAACAAGTAAACATGTTCCAAAAAGGAACGATCTCCATGTTCCAACAAGGAACAAACTTCAATCTTCACCTGCAACTAACAATGCTATAAGAGGGGCTGAGCAAAGCGGTAACATAGCCAATCAACGGTTTGCTCGGACAAGGTGGGTTAGAGGCTTGGTTCAACAATATGGGAGGCATGATAAGCAAGTGGTAGGTATCGCAGCATAGGCATAGCAAAAGAGCGAGAAACTAGCAAGCAAAGATAGAAGTGATTTCGAGGGTATGGTCATCTTGCCTGAAATCCCGCAATGAAGAAGAACGAGTCCATGAAGAAGACAAACGGATGTAGCCGAACGGGTCCTCACAAACGCGGCGTTACCGGAACCAACCCGAAGAAGCAAACACCGGAAAGAAGCACACAACATAGTAAACAACCACACATGAACATGGTATGATATGCGAGATGCGGTATGCGATGCATATGCATGATTCGACAAGGAATGAATGAACCTGGCCTCAACTTGGAATTCCAAGTGTGCCACTGGAAAGTTGAGCTGATTTCGGTTGAAATCGATATGAAGAACACCGGAATCGGATGCACGGTTTAAAAATGGCAAGCAAAACATATATGGCACCGGTCTGTGATAAACAGCAAGTAGCCATCTAAATGCAACAAGATAATTATGCTACGGCACTCAAACATGACAAAAAAATACATGGAAGGTATCCACTCATAATGCTTGACAAAAGATGAACACTGAGCTACGGCCAATTCATCCATTGTCAGGTTCAAACAAGCATGGCAAAAGAGCAAACGATAACAGGTTTCAGACTTAGTGAAATTAACACAAGCCTGGAATTTCAGATCAGGTAGCACAATTTGGAGCATGAAATCTATATGCTACAGGAACTTAACATGGCAAAGTAAAGCATGGCATGAAGCTACTCAAAGATCTTATCAAAAATCCCTTAGTGACCTTGAGGCAAAAGAGATCAGAAAATACAATTGCAAGCATGTGAACATGGCAAAAACACAATCAGGTTACAGACTTAGTGAAAAACTAGAACATGCAAAACAGATATCACGTAGGCATGTTTACGAGCTCGATGTACTCACTACAGAGCAAGGCATGACAATATAAGCATACACCCATCAAGAATACACATTATACAAGCTAGACATGGCAAGAACAACAACATAGCATGCACGTATCAACTACAACATCGTCGGAAAATCGCTAACAAGTAGACAATCTGCCCAGATTCATGAAATAGCAAAAGTAGAGCTCGATTGACTCAATCTAGGGTGCTCCATAATTGCAAAAAAAGACATGGATGGATAGAGCACTACAAGATTAACAAATCATCCTTACTGATCATCCTCAAAAGAGGCACGGATCACTAGGAAACAACATGAACATATGGCATATTGATAAAAATAGATCAAGGACTCAGAGAAATCCTAAGTTCCTGAAATCAGTATTAACAAATGCACTACTTTACAAGCTTGTGCTAGTCACCACACATATCACAAAAATACATGGATAGCACCTCTGGAAATATTACAAAGCATATAACAAAACACATGTAGGGCTCAGGAGCATAACATGCACACAATAATCATGGCAAAAATGACAAATAGCTATTTGGTGCAGCAGAGCTGACAATTAACTCAAATAGCTCTCTTCCAACAGCATTTCGGGCATCAAGATGAGCTCAAATGAAAATGATGCAATGAGATGAAATGATGTACCCTCTGATACGAACATTTTGATATGCTACACGCGCAAAACAGAATTACGGATGCAAAGTTACGATGCGATGAATGGAGGCATATGAATTTGGAAATATCGGGGACTTAGAAGAAATTACCACTCCGAGAAAGTCAACGGGACCGGACGAAGTGTGATGGCGAGATCCGGATCGGGAGGGGCCGTTTGGTTCATGGGACGGGTGGATCTCATCCCACCCGGCCGGATCTGGGACAGGGCGGCGGTGAGGTCGCCGGAGTGCGCCGGCGCGGTGCATGGAAGATGGGGCGGTGTGGAGGCGGCGATGGAACTCGGCCGGGGCGGCGGAAATCGCCGGAGGCGGCGGCGACGAAAACGAGGCAGCGGCGCGGAGCGGACACCGATGCCAGCGGGAGGCGGTGGCGCAGCCGAGGCAAGGCGGCGAAGCGAGCGAGGCGGCCCGGCGAGCGCAGGTGGCGAGGCGCACGGACGGGCCGCGGGCGCGGCGCAGGGCCCGCGGGCCGGACGCGGGCCTGGCAGGCTGCAGTGGGCGCGGGGCGGATGGGGGCTGAGGTGGCGGCGCCCCATTGGAGGAGGGAGGCGGCGGAGGCGACATGGCGGCTCCCGATTCGCCAGAGTGAGGTGGCCGGTGGACGCGTCCGGCGCGGACGGACATGTCCGGCGGCGCGGAGGGAGGAGGTTAGGGTTTGCACCGCGAATTTCGGAGGGAGACACATATTTATAGGTAGAGGGAGCTAGGAGAGTCCAAATGAGGTGCGGTTTTTGGCCACGCGATCGTGATCGAACGATCTAAATGATGGAGAAGGTTTTGGTGGGTTTTGGGCCACTTTGGAGGGATGTTGGGCTGCAACACACACGAGGCCTTCTCGGTCCCTCGGTTAACCGTTGGAGTATCAAACGAAGTCCAAATGGTACGAAACTTGACAGGCGGTCTACCGGTAGTAAACCAAGGCCGCTTGGCAAGTCTCGGTCCAATCCGGAAATTTTTAACACCCGCACATGAAAAGTGGTAGAAAGGGACACCGGGTGACATAGGAGCGCCGGATTGCAAAATGGACAACGGGGAAAATGCTCGGATGCATGAGACGAACATGTATGCAAAAGAAATGCACATGATGACATGATATGTAATGCATGACTCGCAAGCAATGACAAGGCAACAACATCGAATAACTGGAGGACACCTGGCACATCGGTCACGGGGCGTTACAACTAAATGCTAGCATCACTGTTTGCTTGAAAAAAAGGAAAGGAAATATTTAAAACAGCACAGATGAAGCACTTCTCAAGGACAATACCACTTTTTCATGACAGTATCTAAACAGTAGCACAACGCCAATAGAGTTGACAAAGGTCAATCATATGGATGAAATCAGTGGGCGGGTACCAACCTTTGTTAAGAGGCTTATTGTGTAGAGCATACAGATGAAGTAATTCTCCGGAACCATCTGTTGCTATCTACGATGGTGGCCATGCTTACTATATACTCCTCAATTAGTTTAATGTTTCCAACATCTTCTTGTGCAGTTCCACTAAAATATATGGTATCTTCAAAGAAGATCCCTGTTTGCACAAGTAGAGATAATTACATATTACATTAAGAGTGGCATCAAATCAGTGGCAAAACAATTGCTCGTTCCAGCCATAGCAATAAATTAAGGTGCAAAACTATATCATTACTTGTGTCATCACAGTTCCAGTGCTTCATTATAGCACCGGAAGTTGATTTTTGTTTTTCTTCCCCTTGTTCTTCCCCTTCATCACTTGGTTCAATAACAAACAAGCTTCGCCTTCAATGTAAGATTTGGCATGTCAATTAGGGAGCACAAGTATAGTACTAAACTTAATTTTTTGATGAAAGTGGCAAAATACAGGCCAGCAGTTGTGAAATATCCTTATCTTACCTCAATGGGATATTACGGTGCACATACAGATTGGAAGTCTTGTCTCCATTTGTATAGTTCACTAAAATCAAGCAACGTTATCGTACAATTAGCACAACATATGAATGCACACCGTAGAATCATGTGAAAGAAGGCTAGTACTGACCTCTCATGATGCGAAATTCAAACAACTCACAAGAAGAAGATCTGAACCAAATTCGCCTTAATGGATAGGAAGTAAGATCTCCTCTTATGCAGTTCCACTAAGATCAAGCAATCAAGCAACGTTGTCGGTGTGACATTTTGGTTGAACTGCACAAAACACTTTTAAAACAAAAGTGTTTTGTGCAGTGCAACAAAAGGTCACGATGGCAACGAGGTGAAGCAGATAACCCTGTTTACACAAAGGTGCAAAGGAAACAATTAGTGGTCAATAACGGTGGATGACACAGAAGCCAACAAAAAGAAGCATCTACCTTATCTAAATGGGAAAGAAAGCAAGACAGTAGCATTTCTCAAACGGTGGCATTGATTAATATTAACATAGAGATTATATTAACAATAAAATTCGTTAAACATGTAATTTGCTTTTAACTGTGGCATTGCATCAATTTTCCAGCAGCATTATTAGAGGGTGTTTGTTTACAGGGACATTTTGGTGTAGGGACTAAAAAAACTCCGTGTCAGTCCCATCTAAACCAAAGAGGAGGGACTTTTAGGGACTAAAAGTGAGCATTTGGGACTAAAGAAAGAAGACCCCGAGGGAGTCTTTTTGGGACCTTTTCCAACAGTTGCCCCTGCCACGCATCGCACCTTGTCTCTATTAGTTCATTACTAGGGGTAACATGGTCTTTTAGCATGTCATTTAATAACCTCTAGTCCATGTTTAGTCCCTGGAACCCAGCAGGTAGGGAATAGGGAGTTTTTAACCAAACAGGGCCTTAGATTAACAATATCTAATGAGTTGCACGGGACAGTGGACGCACCAGCACCATGTGCATCTATCGATGTACTGTGGTCATGCACAGTCTGTTGCAACAAAGAACAAACAACCAAGGAGCATATTTGTGTTGGTCCCAGTTTTGTTATCTTTAGACGCCTTTCCCTATGTGAGCGCAGCAAATCTAGTCCTGCTCAAACTCTACAGCCTTGTCCCTTCCTTTCCTTTTTGAACTAGTACTTTCGCCCCTTCCTTTCCTCTTTGAACCACGTCCTAGATTTATGCGATACAACTTTCCCCACAACTTCCCCCCATTCCTTTCCTCTTTAAACCACATCCTAGATTAATGCTATACAACTTTCCCCCTTCATTTCCTCTTTGAACCACGTCCTAGATTCATGCTATATACAACTTTTCCCACTACTTTCCCCCACTCCTTTCCTCTTTGAACCACGTCCTAGATTCATGGTATACATGCAGCTAGAGCAATGCATGTGGAGTAAGTAAATTATACCTTAAGGTTCTTGGGGTGTGGTTCGGTGGGCGACAGGACAGCGGCGAAGAAGAAGGGGTCGAAGGCCCTCCCGCGCCGCCGCTGGGTGGAAAGTGAACAGCTGCGCCGATAGTCCCTCGCCGACGGTGACAACGTTAAGCCTCCTTCCCTTCCTGGCGGACGGATCATGCCGGCTCTTTGAGCAGCAGTGAGTGGAGAGAGAGGCCAACGAAGTCTTGTTTAGATCTAGAGAGGGCGAGAGAGTGTGAAGAGAGCAACTACAAGCGCTGAGGCTCCAGTGGGAGAGGGCGAGAGAGTGTGAACAGAGCAACAACAAGCGCTGAGGCTCCAGCGTGTATATATATACTGGAGAGAGAGTTTGAAGTGTGCAAACCCTAGAAAACATTTTGACCAGTCAAAGAATCCTCCTGGCACAAATTATGCTCAAGTGTAGTTATCGAACCCGAGACCTCAAGTTTGATGCGCGAACAGGCTAACCAGCTACACAACCCTCCCGTTCTGTTCAACGATAGGGAAATAACCTTTTATACATCCTGCATTCGTGTGACAAGCATGCTGTGTTTTTTTTGTGTGTGGGAGTCATTGGGATTTCAATCATAATCGGGTCATGTGGCTTTGGTGGTAAGACTGTCCATAGTGGTGTAGAAATAATGCAGGCTTAGTCACCTTACCTCTCTCCACGTAGTACGTTGGGTCCCACCAGTCAGAGGGTGAAACAAACAAATTAATAAGAAAAATTAAAAGCGCCAGCGGTGTATCTTACCTCACACATCTCGCTACTGCTCGGGAACACTGTCCAATTGATCCCGCTATTCGCTCACGTACTATTTTAAGTGAATCCTTATTATAACATGCACACAAATTTTGGGCACTTGTATTCGACTTAAGTCAGTGTGCCACCGTATCTCGTATACTTACTACTCACTCCGTCTAGGTGTAATAAGTCACGTTAGAAGGTGCAACGTGACCAAGGTGCGTGTGTGTGTGTGTTTAACACCATGTGTGTGTGTTAGAGAGAGCGACAGATCGACCTAATCCTACAGAGAGATGTTTTGTACTGTACGATTTTAGCCGTGAGAGTCGGTGCATCCTCTCGTTTCCGGGGCGTGCCCGGTAGGGACATGCAGATAGCTGCCATGCCCGCTCCTGACCAGCCTGGCCCACCCAAAGCCCCTCCATCGCCCGCGCGCGCTTCCCACCCAAAACGGTTAGCGCCACTCCAAAGAATCGGTGCCACATTCATTCCCGGGCAGAGCGGACGCGACCTCTCACTGGCGCAAGAGTGATGGTTGCTTCGTCCGTCCAAATTACTGCTGGGTCTATGTGATTTGACGGCTCATTGGTCTTTATTACTGAGGTGGTAGGACTGTTGGATGTCCCACGCTTTCGGCGAAAGGAGGTATGCTACTACTAGATTATAATTTTTTCCATTCTTACAGCGGAGGCATGCAAGAGCAGTGAAAACACGCAGGCTCAGTGATTACATGGCCCGCCTCACACTATCATTGTGCGACACCTAACTCTTTACATAGTACTCCCTCCGTTCCTAAATATTACTAGATGAGTCCCCGCGCATTGGCGCGGAACAGCGGTATATCTCTCTGCGCAAAATTATTGATTTCATAGAACAAAAAAACTCTATAACCACATGACAAATGTGGTAGCCAAACTAAATAAACTCCCATCATCATTTAGATCATCCCACGTAAGGAAAAAATATCAGCCAACTCCTACTGCATAATGGGGTTATATTTTTCTTTTTGACATGTTAATGGGACTTAAAAGCTCACTTACATGCATGCTACCGGTGCATGCTTGCATCCAGACATGTTGATGTGATTTAAAACCCACTCACATGCATGTGGCACGGTATTTCTGCATGCTTGCATGTGGCTTAGTGCGGAGCCTCTCAACGTCAAGATCAGACGGCTATTATGGACTGATTTACTTCATCTAACGACTACATCAATTTTGATGACGTGGTTCAAGGAGAGGATAGAGAATTCCTAGTAGTGAGGGCTAGCTATTACTACTAGATATAAGTCTTTGTAGAGATTCCACTACATACGGAACAAAATGAATGAATCTACATAAAATGCATCTATATACATCCGCATGTGGTTCGTGGTGAAATCTGTACAAAGACTTATATTTAGGAACGAAGGAAGTACTAGTATAGTACGTACTATAATTTATCAGCGAGATAAATTTGTACAATGCTATGAAGCTTCCAGATTCTGTTACATGTATCTTGCGTCCAACGTTGCCCGTTGCAACATTTCATCAAATACAAAGGAGACTAACATGCATGCTATTGCATCTCAATGATTGACAGATCATAGCAAATATGTACTCCCTCCGTTCCAAAATAAGTTTCTCAACTTTGTGCAAACTTTAGTACAAAGTTGTACTACTACTAAAGTTGACACTTATTTTGGAACATAGGCAGCTAAAGAAAAAAACAATCCATGCAGTCCCTAGCCCTTGAACCGTGAACCCTGACCAGGCTTCAATTTGCTGGCAGCGTTCGAGCTTCCTAATAAATGAAGTTTACAACCTTTTGACCATCGGATCATTTTGTGCAGTTTCACCAAAATCGAGATGAGCATCCCTGTGGCAAAGAAATTGAACAAACGTGATTAGAATAAGATTACTAGGACTAGTTGATGAGACAAAAACTCATCACAAATACAGTACGTAGAAGCCAGTAGAGATATGTGTGGGGCAAAGAAGTAGAGAAATATCCACAGGGAGTGATGTGGGCAGCTGGAGCATTGGTGCAAGCCGGCTGTAAAGGGAGTTGTACCTGAGGGACGTAGCTCAACCTTGAGGAGGGCGGCGGGAGGCGGCAACTGCCCACGTCGCGACAGTGAGCAAGGGACGAAGGCAACCTCACCGGCTTTGTGAGAGAGAACGGCAGGGACCCCTGATCGGGATGTGCCGACAGTGGGTTTTCACCGTCGGCGATGGCCACCACATCTACACTAAGCATCCACCCCTTCCCAAGCGGACGTGATCCACCGGGATGTTAGAGATGTGGCCACAGTTGTTTTTTGCGAGAGAGTGTGAAGAGAGCAACCCCAGCAAGCAACCGTGTAGGCTGGCCCGTCCTGACTATGTATATAGTGGAGCGGTTTCCTTTTCTCTCCATATGAACCTATCATATTGCGTACGTGCCACTGAAGAAAAAAACTTTATTTATAAATGACGCGGCACCTACTACTCGTTTTCCTATAACCTTGCGCTTGGCATCTCCAAAATATTAACCTTGCGATTGGCTCTTTGCCTCTTCGAGAAGTCGAGCAATAATGGTAGTGCAGTATATATCGTTCTGGCTATATGAGACTGAATGAATTGCTGCACGTCCACCACGTGGGCGAGGGTCGAGGGGCGAGGGAGGGTGCTACATACGGAGCAAAATGAGTGAATCTACACTTTAAAATACGTCTATATACATCAGTGTTTGGAGTATGTACTAGTAGTTCATATTGAAATCTACTAAAGGACATATATATTCCAAACAATATGATATAATCTCTATAACCAAGGTAGTAGGGACGAGGAGTAAACGGAGGGAGTAGTAAATTTTTCTCCTCGTCCTGCGAGCCACCGCGCGCATGAGCGAGGGAGCGGGCGTAAGGCGTAGTAAGCAAGCTTCACCTCATCCTGCGAGCCACCACGCCCGTGGGCGGGGAAGACGGCGTACTAAGCAAGCTTCTCCTCGTTCTACGAGTTGACGGGACACATCAAAAGTACTCCAGTGTATAGAGCCTTGCCTCTAAGGTAGGCCCCACATGGTTTGCATCTTTTTTTAACATAACACGTCAAGTCGCAATTTGTTTGTTCACCCGTGGTAGACGATCCTCCCTCCACCAAGTGGACAACCAGTACATGTGCCAAATTACCACGTGGGCTGCCTTTTTCGTACAGAAATGAGCTCCACCGTGTACCCGCGCGGGTGTGGTTGGGAAAGAGACGGGAGTACGTGCGCCGTGCATGCACCTCTTCTCTTCGTGCACGCTCCTCACCTACGTGGGTGTGTGTGAGAGATACAAACCGCGTTCTTGAATTTTTTTTTTTGGGGTGGGGGTGGGGGTGGGGGGTTGATTTCGTGAATTATTTGTGGGAATATGTGTCGATGACATCTCAAACAAAATTTTGCATGCAATGTGTGTGAAATGGAGGCCTATCCATATCATAGATAGAGGGTCGGGCAATCCACCAGAAGAGAGGGAGGGGTCATAGCTATCGATAGAGTCGAAGAGAGGATCAAGTGGGTGGGTGCGAGATCAATGAAGAGAGCCATCAAAATTGTGTGTGTTTGTGTGTACAAGTCAAATTTATAGGGCGACTGGCCTACCGGAATGTTAGAGGGCACACGTCAAGTTTGTGTGTGGCAGGGAGACATGACTAGAGCGCTCGATGTATCGGTGTGTGTGTGGGGGGGAGGGGTGGTGGGAGGGGTAGGCAGAGGCATAACTATAGAGGTAGAACGACTCGTATATGTGTTGAGAAGGAGAGACCCAGTTATGTCTTGAGGGAGATCGGTCGACATCCATACATAACTGAAGGATGGGAAATATGATGGGAGATAGAGAGAGAGGAGAGAGAGAGGGAGGGAGAGGGAGGGAGAGGGGTAGGGTGCTGGATGGGTGATGGAGTTGCTTCTCGAAGATGGTGGGAGAGGCCTACTAGACAAACTGAGGGTGGAACAGCAATGTTATCAATAAGAGTGGGGATGTGTTTCTGTGTGTGCCTATGCGTGATAGATCTGTCGGGACGCATCCATGGATGATGAAGGGGAACCATGTGTTTGGTAAGCAAACCTAACTAGATCGGTAGATCAATTGTTGTTTGTCGGAGGAAGGGAGTGACTGTTGGAAATATGCCCTAGAGGCAATAATAAAATGGTTATTATTATATTTCTTTGTTCATGATAATTGTCTATTGTTCATGCTATAATTGTGTTATTCGGAAATCGTAATACATGTGTGAATACATAGACCACAACACATCCCTAGTGAGCCTCTAGTTGACTAGCTCGTTGATCAAAATATAGTCATGGTTTCCTGACTATGGACATTGGATGTCATTGATAACGGGATCACATCATTAGGAGAATGATGTGATGGACAAGACCCAATCCTAAGCATAGCTCAAAGATCGTGTAGTTCGTCTGCTGTAGCTTTTCTGAATGTCAAGTATCATTTCCTTAGACCATGAGATTGTGCAACTCCCGGATACCGTAGGAGTGCCTTGGGTGTGCCAAACATCACAACGTAACTGGTTGACTATAAAGGTACATTACAGGTATCTCCAAAAGTGTCTGTTGCGTTGGCACGAATCGAGACTGAGATTTGTCACTCCGTATGACGGAGAGGTATCTCTGGGCCCACTCGGTAATGCATCATCATAATGAGCTCAATGTGATCGAGTGGTTGATCACGGGATCATGCATTACGGTACGAGTAAAGTGACTTGCCGATAACGAGACTAAACAAGGTATTGGGATACCGACGATCGAGTCTCGGGCAAGTAACGTACCGATTGACAAAGGGAATTGTATACAGATTGATTGAATCCTCGACATCATGGTTCATCCGATGAGATCATCGTGGAGCATGTGGGAGCCAACATGGGTATCCAGATCCCGCTGTTGGTTATTGACCGGAGAGACTTCTCGGTCATGTCTGCATGTCTCCCGAACCCGTAGGGTCTACACACTTAAGGTTCGGTGACGCTAGGGTTGTAGAGATATTAGCATACGGTAACCCGAAAGTTGTTCGGAGTCCCGGATGAGATCCCGGACGTCATGAGGAGTTCCGGAATGGTCCGGAGGTAAAGATTTATATATAGGAAGTCCAGTTTCGGCCATCGGGAAGGTTTCGGGGGTCACCGGTATTGTACCGGGACCACCGGAAGGGTCCCGGGGATCCACTGGGTGGGGCCACCTATCCCGGAGGGCCCCATGGGCTGAAGTGGGAGGGGAACCAGCCCCTAGTGGGCTGGTGAGCCCCCCTTGGGCCTTCCCCTGCGCCTAGGGTTAGAAACCCTAGAGGTGGGGGCGCCACCCTTGCCTTGGGGGGCAAGGCACCCCCTTGGCCGCCGCCCCCCTAGGAGATTGGATCTCCTAGGGCCGGCGCCCCCCCTAGGCACCCTATATATAGGGGGGGGGGGGAGGGAGGGCTGCACACCCAAGCCCCTGGCCTCTCCCTCTCCCTCCCGTGACACTTCTCCGTCTCCCTCCGCTTGGCGAAGCCCTGCCAAGATCACCGTTGCTTCCACCACCACGTCGTCGTGCTGCTGGATCTTCATCAACCTCTCCTTTCCCCTTGCTGGATCAAGAATGAGGAGACGTCTCCCAACCATACGTGTGTTGAACGAGGAGGTGCTGTCCGTTCGGCACTTGGTCATCGGTGATTTGAATCACGCCGAGTAAGACTCCATCATCCCTATTCTCTTGAACGCTTCCGCTCGTGATCTACAAGGGTATGTAGATGCACTCCTCTCTCCCTCGTTGCTAGATGACTCCATAGATTGATCTTGGTGATGTATAGAAAATTTTAAAATTCTGCTATGTTCCCCAACAGTGGTATCAGAGCTAGGTCTATGCGTAGTTACTATGCACGAGTAGAACACAAAGTAGTTGTGGGCGTCGATATTGTCAATTATCTTGCCGTTACTAGTCTTATCTTGATTCGGCGGTATTGTGGGATGAAGCAGCCCGGACCAACCTTACACGTACGCTTACGTGAGACCGGTTCCACCGATTGACATGCACTAGTTGCATAAGGTGGTTGGCGGGTGTCTGTCTCTCCCACTTTAGTCGGATCGGATTCGGTGAACAGGGTCCTTATGAAGGGTAAATAGAAATTGGCAATTCACGTTGTGGTTTTGGCGTAGTTAAGAAACGTTCTTGCTAGAAACCTATTGTAGCCACGTAAAAACTTGCAACAACAATTAGAGGACGTCTAACTTGTTTTTGCAGCAAGTGTTTTGTGATGTGATATGGCCAAAGGATGTGATGAATGATATATGTGATGTATGAGATGATCATGTTCTTGTAATAGGAATCACGACTTGCGTGTCGATGAGTTTGACAACCGGCAGGAGCCATAGGAGTTGTCTTTATTTATTTATGACCTGCGTGTCAACATAAACATCATGTAATTACTTGACTTTATTGCTAAAGTGTTAGCCATAGTAGTAGAAGTAATAGATGAAGTGACAACTTCAAGAAGACACGATGATGGAGATTATGATGATGGAGATCATGGTGTCATGCCGGTGACAACGATGATCATGGAGCCCCGAAGATGGAGATCAAAAGGAGCGAATGATATTGTACATATCATGTCACTATTTGATTGCATGTGATGTTTATCATGTTTTACATCTTATTTGCTTAGAACGACGGTAGCTTAAATAAGATGATCCCTCGAAATAATATCAAGAAATTGTTCCCCCTAACTGTGCACCATTGCGAAGGTTCGTTGTTTTGAAGCACCACGTGATGATTGGGTGTGATAGATTTTAACGTTCGAATACAACGGGTGTAAGCCAGATTTACACACGCAATACACTTAGGTTGATTTGACAAGCCTAGCATGTACAGACATGGCCTCGGAACACAGAAGACCGAAAGGTCGAGCATGAGTCGTATAGAAGATACGATCAACATGAAGATGTTCACCGATGTTGACTAGTCCATCTCACGTGATGATCGGAGATGGCCTAGTTAACTCGGATCATGTTATACTTAGATGACTGGAGGGATGTCTATCTGAGTGGGAGTTCATTGAATAATTTGATTAGATGAACTTAATTATCATGAACTTAGTCTAAAATCTTTACAATATGTCTTGTAGATCAAATGGCCCACGTTGTCCTCAACTTGAACGCGTTCCTAGAGAAAACCAAGCTGAAAGACGATGGCAAAAACTATACAGACTGGGTCCGGAACCTGAGGATCATCCTCATAGCTGCCAAGAAAGATTATGTCCTAGAAGCACCGCTAGGTGATGCACTCGTCCCACAGAACCAAGACGTTATGAACGCTTGGCAGACACGTGCTGATGATTACTCCCTCGTTCAGTACGGCATGCTTTACAGCTTAGAACCGGGGCTCCAAAAGCGTTTTGAGAGACACGGAGCATATGAGATGTTCGAAGAGCTGAAAATGGTTTTTCAAGATCATGCCCGGGTCGAGAGATATGAAGTCTCCGACAAGTTCTTCAGCTGTAAGATGGAGGAAAATAGTTCTGTCAGTGAGCACATACTCACAATGTCTGGGTTACATAACCGCTTGACTCAGCTGGGAGTTAATCTCCCGGATGACGCGGTCATTGACAGAATCCTTCAGTCGCTTCCACCGAGCCACAAGAGCTTTGTGATGAACTTCAATATGCAGGGGATGGAAAAGACCATTCCTGAGGTATATTCAATGCTGAAATCAGCAGAGGTAGAAGTCAAAAAGGAACATCAAGTGTTGATGGTGAATAAAACCACTAAGTTCAAGAAAGGCAAGGGTAATAAGAACTGCAAGAAGGACAGTAAGGGAGTTGCCGCGCCCGGTAAGCAAGCTGCCGGGAAGAAGCCAAATAATGGACCCAAGCCCGAGACTGAGTGTTTTTATTGCAAGGGAAGTGGTCACTGGAAGCGGAACTTCCCCAAATACTTAGCGGACAAGAAGGCCGGCAACACGAAAGGTATATGTGATATACATGTAATCGATGTGTACCTTACCAGTACTCGTAGTAGCTCCTGGGTATTTGATACCGGTGCGGTTGCTCATATTTGTAACTCAAAGCAGGAGCTGCGGAATAAGCGGAGACTGGTGAAGGACGAGGTGACGATGCGCGTCGGGAATGGTTCCAAGGTCGATGTGATCACCGTCGGCACACTACCTCTACATTTACCTACGGGATTAGTTTTAAACCTCAATAATTGTTATTTAGTGCCAGCTTTGAGCATGAACATTGTATCAGGATCTCGTTTAATACGAGATGGCTACTCATTTAAATCCGAGAATAATGGTTGTTCTATTTCTATGAGAGATATGTTTTATGGTCATGCTCCGATGGTGAATGGTTTATTCTTAATGAATCTCGAGCGTAATGCTACACATATTCATAGTGTGGATACCAAAAGATGTAAGGTTGATAATGATAGTCCCACATAGTTGTGGCACTGCCGCCTTGGTCACATAGGTGTCAAACGCATGAAGAAGCTCCATGCAGATGGACTTTTAGAGTCTCTTGATTACGAATCATTTGACACGTGCGAACCATGCCTCATGGGTAAAATGACCAAGACTCCGTTCTTAGGAACAATGGAGTGAGCAACCAACTTATTGGAAATCATACATACTGATGTGTGCGGTCCAATGAGTGTTGAGGCTTGTGCTGGCTATCGTTATGTTCTCACCCTCACTGATGACTTGAGTAGATATGGGTATTTCTACTTAATGAAGCACAAGTCTGAGACCTTTGAAAAGTTCAAGGAATTTCAGAGTGAGGTTGAAAATCAACGTGACAGGAAAATCAAGTTCTTGCGATCAGATCGTGGGGGAGAATACTTGAGTCACGAATTTGGCACACACTTAAGAAAATGTGGACTAGTTTCACAACTCACGCCGCTTGGAACACCTCAGCGTAATGGTGTGTCCGAACATCGTAATCACACTCTATTAGATATGGTGCGATCTATGATGTCTCTTACCGATTTACCGCTATCATTTTGGGGCTATGCTTTTGAGACTGTCGCATTCACTTTAAATAGGGCTCCATCAAATTCCATTGAGACGACACCATATGAATTATGGTTTGGGAAGAAACCTAAGCTGTCGTTTCTAAAAGTTTGGGGATGCGATGCTTATGTCAAGAAACTTCAACCTGAAAAGCTCGAACCCAAGTCAGAAAAATGCGTCTTCATAGGATACCTTAAAGAAACTGTTGGGTATACCTTCTACCTCAGATCCGAAGGCAAGATCTTTGTTGCCAAGAATGGGTCCTTTCTAGAGAAAGAGTTTCTATCGAAAGAAATAAGTGGGAGGAAGGTAGAACTTGATGAAGTATTGCCTCTTGAACCGGTAAGTGGCGCAGCTGAAGAAAATGTTCCTGAGGTGCCTGCACCAACTAGAGAGGAAGTTGATGATGATGATCATGAAATTTCAGATCAAGTTGCTACTGAACTTCGTAGCTCCACAAGGACACGTTCCGCACCAGAGTGGTACAGCAACCCTGTCTTGGAAATCATGTTGTTAGACAACGATGAACCTTCGAACTATGAAGAAGCGATGGCGGGCCCGGATTCCGACAAATGGCTGGAAGCCATGAAATCCGAGATAGGATCCATGTATGAAAACGAAGTATGGACTTTGACTGACTTGCCCGATGATCGGCGAGCCATAGAAAATAAATGGATCTTTAAGAAGAAGACAGACGCGGATGGTAATGTGACCATCTATAAAGCTCGGCTTGTCGCTAAGGGTTATCGACAAGTTCAAGGGGTTGACTACGATGAGACTTTCTCACCCGTAGCGAAGCTGAAGTCCGTCCGAATCATGTTAGCAATTGCCACATTTTATGATTATGAGATATGGCAAATGGACGTCAAAACGGCATTCCTTAATGGTTTCCTTAAGGAAGAATTGTATATGATGCAGCCGGAAGGTTTTGTCGATCCTAAGAACGCTGACAAGGTGTGCAAGCTCCAACGCTCGATTTATGGGCTGGTGCAAGCATCTCGGAGTTGGAACATTCGTTTTGATGAGATGATCAAAGCGTTTGGGTTTATGCAGACTTATGGAGAAGCCTGCATTTACAAGAAAGTGAGTGGGAGCTCTGTAACATTTGTCATATTGTATGTGGATGACATATTGTTGATGGGAAATGATATAGAATTCTTGGAAAGCATAAAGGCCTACTTGAACAAGTGTTTTTCAATGAAGGACCTTGGAGAAGCTGCTTATATATTAGGCATCAAGATCTATAGAGATAGATCGAGACGCCTCATTGGTCTTTCACAGAGTACGAACCTTGACAAGATATTGAAGAAGTTCAAAATGGATCAGTCAAAGAAGGGGTTCTTGCCTGTATTGCAAGGTACGAGATTGAGCACAGCTCAATGCCCGACCACGACAGAAGATAGAGAAAAGATGAGTGTCGTCCCCTATGCCTCGTCCATAGGGTCTATCATGTATGCTATGCTGTGTACTAAACCTGATGTAAACCTTGCCGTAAGTTTGGTAGGAAGGTACCAAAGTAATCCCGACATGGAACACTTGACAGCAGTCAAGAATATCCTGAAGTACCTGAAAAGGACTAAGGAAATGTTTCTCGTTTATGGAGGTGAAGAAGAGCTCGTCGTAAAGGGTTACGTCGATGCTAGCTTCGACACAGATCTGGATGACTCTAAGTCACAAACCGGATACGTGTATATTTTGAATGGTGGGGCAGTAAGCTGGTGCAGTTGCAAGCAAAGCATTGTGGCGGGATCTACATGTGAAGCGGAGTACATGGCAGCCTCGGAGGCAGCACAAGAAGCAGTCTGGGTGAAGGAGTTCATTACCGACCTAGGAGTCATACCCAATGCGTCGGGCCTGATGACTCTCTTCTGTGACAATACTGGAGCTATTGCCCTTGCCAAGGAGCCCAGGTTTCACAGGAAGACCAGGCATATCAAGCGTCGCTTCAACTCCATTCATGAAAGTGTTCAGAATGGAGACATAGAGGTTTGTAAAGTACATACGGACCTGAATGTGGCAGATCCGTTGACTAAACCTCTCCCTAGAGCAAAACATGATCAACACCAGAAATTCATGGGTGTTCGATTCATCACAATGTAACTAGACTATTGACTCTAATGCAAGTGGGAGACTGTTGGAAATATGCCCTAGAAGCAATAATAAAATGGTTATTATTATATTTCTTTGTTCATGATAATTGTCTATTGTTCATGCTATAATTGTGTTATCCGGAAATAGTAATACATGTGTGAATACATAGACCAAAACACGTCCCTAGTGAGCCTCTAGTTGACTAGCTCGTTGATCAAAAGATAGTCATGGTTTCCTGACTATGGACATTGGATGTCATTGATAACGGGATCACATCATTAGGAGAATGATGTGATGGACAAGACCCAATCCTAAGCATAGATCAAAGATCGTGTAGTTCGTCTATTGTAGCTTTTCTGAATGTCAAGTATCATTTCCTTAGACCATGAGATTGTGCAACTCCCGGATACCGTAGGAGTGCCTTGGGTGTGCCAAACGTCACAACATAACTGGGTGACTATAAAGGTACATTACAGGTATCTCCGAAAGTGTCTGTTGGGTTGGCACGAATCGAGACTGGGATTTGTCACTCCGTATGACGGAGAGGTATCTCTGGGCCCACTCGGTAATGCATCATCATAATGAGCTCAATGTGATCAAGTGGTTTATCACGGGATCATGCATTACGGTACGAGTAAAGTGACTTGCCGGTAACGAGACTGAACAAGGTATTGGGATACCGACGATCGAGTCTCGGGCAAGTAACGTACCGATTGACAAAGGGAATTGTATACAGATTGATTGAATCCTCGACATCGTGGTTCATCCAATGAGATCATCGTGGAGCATGTGGTAGCCAACATGGGTATCCAGATCCCGCTGTTGGTTATTGACCGGAGAGACTTCTCGGTCATGTCTGCATGTCTCCCGAACTCGTAGGGTCTACACACTTAAGGTTCGGTGACGCTAGGGTTGTAGAGATATTAGCATACGGTAACTTGAAAGTTGTTCGGAGTCCTGGATGAGATCCCGGACGTCATGAGGAGTTTAGGAATGGTCCAGAGGTAAAGATTTATATATAGGAAGTCCAGTTTCGGCCATCGGGAAGGTTTCGGGGGTCATCGGTATTGTACGGGGACCACCGGAAGGGTCCCGGGGGTCCACCGGGTGGGGCCACCTATCCCGGAGGGCCCCATGGGCTGAAGTGGGAGGGGAACCAGCCCCTAGTGGGCTGGTGCGCCCCCCCTTGGGCCTCCCCCTGCGCCTAGGGTTAGAAACCCTAGGTGTGGGGGCGCCACCCTTGCCTTGGGGGGCAAGGCACCCCCTTGGCCGCCGCCCCCCTAGGAGATTGGATCTCCTAGGGCTGGCGCCCCCCCTAGGCACCCTATATATAGTGGGGGGAGGGAGGGCTGCGCACCCAAGCCCCTGGCCTCTCCCTCTCCCTCCCGTGACACTCCTCCGTCTCCCTGCGCTTGGCGAAGCCCTGCTGAGATCACCGTTGCTTCCACCACCACGCCGTCATGCTGCTGGATCTTCATCAACCTCTCCTTTCCCCTTTCTGCATCAAGAAGGAGGAGACGTCTCCCAACCGTACGTGTGTTGAACGAGGAGGTGCTGTCCATTCAGCACTTGGTCATCGGTGATTTGAATCACGTCGAGTACGACTCCATCATCCCCGTTCTCTTGAACGCTTCCGCTCGTGATCTACAAGGGTATGTAGATGCACTCCTCTCTCCCTCGTTGCTAGATGACTCCATAGATTGATCTTGGTGATGCGTAGAAAATTTTAAAATTCTACTACGTTCCCCAACAGAGACACACCTAATGAGGTAGATCGATTGACGTGTGGGTAAAAACGAGTTATAAGGACCTAGCTAGATATATGTATAGCGAGAGATCGATCGGTGTACGTCCATTTGTTAGAGGCAAATAAGGCCCAGCAAGACGGATAGATAGAGAGAATGGAGCTAGGAGGTGGTGCGAGAGGCCCAACTACTAGCTAGATAGGGGGAGGAGTGTGCGGTTGTGAGAGCGATGAAAAGAGGGGCGAGAGTTTACACGTGTGTCTGACCATATGAGAGACACGAGGCAAGGACACATAAAGGAGGAGATTGAAGGTGTGTTTGTATGTTGTAGGCAGGCATCGCTGGAGAGGTCTATCGGTCGGTGTGTGTCGAAAAGGAGTTGTGGAGACTTTGGGAGAACGACCTAAAGAAAAAAATGAATGTGCCCGGTGGATAGAATGCCGAGCAAGGGGGAGGGCGAGGAGGGCGTGTGCATGCACGAGAGAAAGTTAGTGGTAGCTACAAAGGTTAGAGGATTGTGTGGGTGTAAGGGACTAACAAAGATCATAATTTGATATGAAAGCGGATTCATATATTTGAATAGGAGATCATAGTGTTTTAAACATTGCATGCATGAATATAGCGGTGATACACGTGTGGTGCACATGTTATACCGTAATGTGATACTGCATGGCGTTTGTGTCGGAGTAAATAGCCATGGGTAGCCTAGCCAGCTTCCCCTGGCACTTCTGAAAAAGTTACGAGCCCGCCCGACTCTCAAGAATCCAAGACATGGGGCCACCTTCCCCCGGCCGGCTGCGATCCAGGCCGGCTTTGGGAAGGCGGTCCTACTTTAACCCTCCTGAGAGGGCCGACTCCAAGAAGCCGGTTGTGAGAAAGCCGACTCCTTCGAGCCGGCTCCCCGTGAAGCAGTCAAGACCGTACCCACAAAGTTTGCACCCACCTAACAGCGGTGCGACGGGGCGTGGCTACAGAAGAGCCTGCCACCCCCGAATCCCGGGGCACGCCTGGCACAGTGCGCCGTACGAGGTAGGCATGACCTGTCCAGCGCAGCACTGTTGCCATGCTGACCCTGGCGTCGCCCATGACGGGCCGCCAGCGTGGCCCACAGGCGGAGGGCCCCTTAGAGAAGAGAGACGGCCGATGGCGGCCACGCTTCCAACCAGCCGGCCCAAGACGAAGCCGGCTCCCCGCAGCCGGCTCGCCGCCTCCCTCGAAGAGGACGCCCCATTAAGGAGACAAGACGCGGTAAGGCTACATCGATCGTCCGACAGGCGGCGGTACTGTAGCCGCGCTTACCACGATGAAGCTCACGTCAGCAAGATGAAGCCATAGTGACCAAGGAGTTGGCAGCCGGCGGGACCCAGCAGTCGGCGGGCCCCAGCAGCCGGTGCAGAAGCCGGCAAGCGCAGTCACAGACGGCTGGGCCCCGCGCCCAGCTGGATTACCATTGTACCCCCGGGGGGTAGGCCTATATAAGCCCCCCGGAGCACCCATGCAAAGGGTTCGACCCCCTGCTAGTTCTAGACACCATACAAGGAGAAGAAGCAGGCTAGCCGTGCCCTTTCTTCCTCCTCCCCCCCAAAAAACAGCTCAAGGAGCGTTGTGTAGCTACTCGATTCATCCAGTGAGCATGCGGAGACCCCGCAGAGCAGCAGTAGGGGTGTTATCTCCTCGGAGAGCCCCGAAGCTGGGTAAGATCCGCCGGCGTGCATGTCTTCGCCTCATCCCGCTTCCAGGCACCGGCGATGTCTTACTGGTTCCCACAAAGATAAGCCACCCGTTGGCATATGTCGCACCCACCACCCAACATTTGGCGCCCACCATGGGGCCAGGCGCACCGTCGTCCGGTGACCTGTTCTGGACGGGAACCTTCTTCCTCCCCAGCGAGCGTAGCCAGCCCGGCACGTCCGATGGCGCTTGCCACGACGCGCTGCAAGGCGTCACCAGCATCTGCGCGGCAAGCGGCCACGCCGATGCGGACACTGACCGCCTCGCCAACCTTCTCGGCCAGCTCCATGTCTCCAGCGAGCCCGCTGCGGACCTGGAGTTGGTTGGCTCCACCGACCCGATGCCTGTCGACTCCGACACGGCCTCTTACGACGCCTTCCCCACCAACGTCGCGATCTACAACGACCCGCTTCCTCGAGCCGACGGCCACGATGCTGTCGCCGCCGAAGTGATGGTTGTCGGCCACGGCGGCCCGGCCGATGAGAGCGCCCGCGACGCCCCGCACGCGGCGGCCCACCACTTGTCCGCTCCTCTCCCGGCCGACGCCGACGACGAAGCACTGGAAGCATGCCGCCTCGCCCTCCTCGCAGAGGGCCGGAGGCTGGCCTCCGTAAGACACCTCACTGAGGCCTACCGGCGCGAGGCTGACCGCGCCGCCTTCGGTACGCCGGCCCCGGGCGGGCCAAGCCGGGCCGGCCTTGTCAAGCAACGCGGCGCCGTTATCGCCGACATGCTGGGAGTCGACCGCCCGGTCTATGCCACTCCGCTCGAGAACTTGCGTGCCGCCCAGGCGGCCGTAGACGAGCTGGACGACTTGGAAGCCGAAGACCTTCCCCACATGACCCGGCGCATCCAGCAATTGATTGACGCCGCCGCGCAGCGGCACGAAGCCGACGCTCGCGCGGAAAGCCTTCCCCCGTGCCGAGAGCACGGCGCGACATCCCAGACGCCGACTACGAGCGACACCCGCGCGCGACGCGAGAAGGAGCCGGCTACCAGCCGCAGCCGGACCCGGATCTCCATCGAGCGGGATGCGGATGGTCATCCCCGAGCCATGGAGTGGCGGGGCGACCCGCCTCCGCCTCCACCCCGTGGAGAGAGATATCCCGCCTCACCACCAGTGGCGCACCCGACTCTCAGCGGACGGCTGGGCCGCCGCGAAGGGATCGGCGAGAACGACGCCCGCCATCGGATCGACCGCCTGGCGCGATCCCTGGTGTTGGAAGAAGAAGATGATGTCGGCCCGCCTTGCTTTGGCCCCCGCATCCGCGACGAGCCCTTTCCCAAAGGGTTCTCGCTCCCAAGAGACACGCCCAAGTACAACGGCTCCGTGAAGCCGGAGGATTGGTTGATCGACTACTCCACCGCAGTTAGCATAGCCAACGGCAATCGGCGCGTCGCCGTAAAATACGTGCCCCTCATGCTGCAGGGCACGGCGCGGACATGGCTCAACAGCCTCAAGCCGCGTAGCATCAACAGCTGGCTAGACTTCACAGAAGCCTTCATCCGCAACTTCACCAGCACCTACAAGCGGGCTCCCAAGCCCAGACAGCTCTCCTTGTGCGTACAAGGCCCCGCCGAGTCCACTCGCGATTACCTCACGCGTTGGGCCGAGCTCCGCAACTCCTGTGAAGGGGTGCACGAGGTGCAAGCCATAGAGTACTTCATAGCCGGATGCCGAGAAGGCACCCTCCTCAAGCACAAGCTCCTCTGCGACGAGCCGGCTACCCTCGACGAGCTTCTGGACATAGCGAACAAGTACACCACCGCCGACTCCTCGATGAAGACCGAGCTTCGGGTAGACGCGTCCGGAAAGGTGCTCAACCTGGCGCCCAAGACGCCGGCTGGAGAACCTGGCCGACACCCCAACTCGAACGACAACAAGCGCAAGGGCCCTGCGCCGCCTCCCGCTAGCCGGCAGGTGGCCACGGTCGAAGATGCGCCGCCTGAAGAACGACGGGCGCCCAAGAAGCCCAATGGCGGCAGGCCGGCTTGGCAGCCCGCCTTCTCTTACGAGCAAACCCTCGACGCCCCTTGCAAGTTCCACAGCGGCGCAAAGCCATCCAACCACATGACCCGGAAGTGCAACTGGCTCACCCGAATCTCTAAGGGTGAGGGGCACTTGCCACCTCCGCCTGCAGGTCCGCCGCCTCCGCCCCCGCCGCCTCCGGCCGCTCGACCCGCAGTCGGGGCCGTGCATGACGAGTTCCCTGATGAGCAAGCAACCTACATCATCTTTACAAGCCAGCCCGAAGACCGGCGCAGTAAACGCCGAGAGCACCAGGAAGTCAGCGTGGTCGCTGCCAGCCCCGCTGAACACATGCATTGGTCAGAAAAGCCCATCAGCTGGAGCCAGGCCGACCATCCGGAGGTGATGCCGTCTCCCGGCTCTTATGCTTTGGTCCTGGAAGCCACCCTTGCAACGGACAGACGCGCCGCCCGCTTCTCCCATGTGTTGATAGACGGCGGGAGTAGCATCAACATCCTGTATCGTGACACCCTGGAGAAGTTGAACGTCAAGATAAAACAGCTCACGCCCACTCGGACAGTGTTCCACGGCATCGTACCCGGCCTGTCCTGTGCCCCCATTGGCAAGATCAAGATTGATGTACTCTTCGGGGACAAGGAGCATTTCCGCTGGGAAGTGATCTGGTTTGAAGTGGTGGACCTGGATAGCCCTTACCATGCGTTACTGGGCCGACCTGCCTTGGCCAAATTAATGGCGGTTCCCCACTATGCATACCTCAAGATGAAGATACCAAGCACCAAAGGCGTCATCACTGTAGCCGGTGACTACAAGAAGTCCTCTGAGTGCGTAGCAGCCAGCAGCCGGCTGGCCGAGTCCCTTGTGATTGCCGAAGAGAAGAAGATGCTGACCGAGTCGTGGCCATAGCCGGCAAGCAGCCGGCCGTGTCCCCCGACCCCAAGGAGCATGATACTCAAGGGTCTTTTCAGCCAGCCAAGGAGACGAAGAAGATACCTCTTGACCCCGAGCGTCCAGAGAGGTTTGCCGTCATCGGGGCAAACCTGGACAGAAAATAGGAAGGCGAGCTCGCCGATTTACTCCGTGAGAATCGGGACATCTTTGCGTGGTCCCCCAAGGACATGCCGGGTGTTCCGAGGAAATTCGCCGAGCACAAACTCCATGTTCGAGAAGACGCAAAGCCAGTCAGACAACCCCTCCGCCGACTATCGGAGGAGAAACGCAGGATTGTAGGGGAGGAGATAGCCCGGCTCTTGGCGGCCGGATTCATCATGGAAGTTTTCTTTCCAGAATGGCTCGCCAACCCGGTCCTTGTGCTAAAGAAGAATAACAAGTGGCGCATGTGTATAGACTACACAAGTCTCAACAAGGCTTGCCCCAAAGATCCTTTTGCCCTGCCAAGGATAGACCAAGTGATAGACTCCACAGCCGGATGCGAGCTGTTGAGTTTTTTGGATGCTTACTCCGGATATCACCAGATAAAGCTAGACCCGGATGACCGCCTGAAGACCGCCTTCATCATGCCGTTCGGAGCCTTCTGCTACCTGACTATGACATTCGGCTTGAGAAATGCCGGTGCCACCTTTCAGCATTGCATGCAGAAGTGCCTCCTCAAGCAGCTCGGCAGGAATGCCCACGTTTACATGGACGATATCATGGTGAAGACGGAGAAGCGTGGCACCTTGCTGGAAGACCTCAAGGAAACATTTGAGAACCTACACCGGTTCCAAATCAAGCTCAACCCCGAGAAATGCGTGTTCGGGGTGCCAGCCGGCCAGCTCCTAGGCTTCCTGGTCTCCGAACGCGGCATCGAATGCAACCCGGCGAAGATCAAGGACATCGAGAGAATGGCGATCCCTACCAAGCTTCGAGACATTCAGAAGTTCACCGGGTGCCTGGCCTCCTTGAACCGCTTCATGAGCCGGCTCGGAGAGAAAGCTCTCCCCCTCTACCGCCTCATGAAGAAGAGCACTCACTTCGAATGGAACGACCAGGCCGACCAAGCTTTTCACGAGCTGAAGAAGATGCTGGCCACGCCGCCTGTCCTCGCGGCGCCGACCGAGAAAGAGCCCATGCTCCTTTACATCGCTGCAACCAGCCGGGTGGTCAGCACCGTCATCGTAGTCCAGCGCCCGGAAGAAGGCCGAGCCCAGCCGGTCCAGAGGCCGGTGTACTATTTGAGCGAGGTGCTGTCCGCCTCGAAGCAGAACTACCCGCACTACCAAAAGATGTGTTACGGCGTGTACTTCACCGCCAAGAAGCTAAAGCCCTACTTTCAAGAGCATCCCGTCACGGTCGTATGCACTGCCCCGCTAGCCGAGATCATAGGCAGCCGGGACGCATCCGGCCGGGTCGTGAAATGGGCAATCGAGCTGGCCCCGTACACAATCTTCTACCAGCCCCGCACTGCCATCAAGTCCCAAGCACTGGCCGACTTCCTCGTCGACTGGGCCGAGACCCAGTACCTGCCGCCGGCTCCCGACTCCACCCATTGGCGCATGCACTTCGACGGGTCCAAGATGTGCACCGGCTTGGGAGCCGGCATCGTCCTTACCTCTCCCAAAGGCGACAAGCTCAGATACACGCTACAAATCCACTTTGCCGCCTCCAACAATGTGGCCGAGTACGAGGCGCTCATACACGGGCTCCGGCTTGCCAAAGAACTTGGCATTCGCCGGATCCTATGTTATGGCGACTCGGACCTGGTAGTCCAGCAGTCATCCGGCGACTGGGATGCCAAGGACGCGAATATGGCGAGCTACCGTTTCCTGGTCCAACAACTCAGCGGATACTTTGAAGGATGCGAGTTCCTCCATGTACCTCGAGCCGACAATGAGCCAGCCGATGCCCTGGCTCGAATAGGCTCCACTCGGCAAGCAATTCCAACCGGCATCGCTCTACAACGCCTCCTCAAGCCGTCCATCAAGCCGTCTCCGGAATCCGATTCCATCTTCGTGCCGCCTGACCCCGATGCGGCCAGGCCCGGCTCGAAGGATCAAGTAGCCGACCCCAAGACCCCCGTAGCCAGCCCGGCGACTGCGGTAGCCGGCCCGGGGACTGCGGCAGCCGGCCCGGGGACTTCGGCAGCCGGCTCGGGGACTGCGGTAGCCGGCCCGGGGACTGCTCCAGCACCACAGCCGGCGGCCGACTCCAACACCTCATCACCCAGCCCGCCCACCCTGGTGGCGGTAGCCACTTTGGCAGTAGAAGAAGTCGCGGCTCCATCATGGGCTCAGTCCATTCTCAACTTCCTAGTAAACCAAGACCTGCCGGCTGACGAAACAGAAGCAAGACAAGTCCAGCGTCGAGCCGGAGCATACACAATCGTCAACAGAGAACTACTCAAGCGCAGCGTCACCGGAGTCCTCCAGCGATGCGTCGAGCAAGAGAAGGGCATTGCAATCCTCGCAGACATTCACCAAGGAGAATGCGGCCACCATGCGGCCTCAAGATCACTTGTCGCCAAAGCCTTCCGCCATGGTTTCTTCTGGCCGACTGCTTTGGACGACGCCAAAGAATTAGTCAAGCATTGCAAGGGATGCCAGCTCTTCAGCTCCAAGCAACACATGCCGGCTTCGGCACTCAAGACCATTCCCCTCACTTGGCCTTTTGCCGTTTGGGGACTGGACATGGTGGGCCCATTCAAGATGGCGCGCGGCGGCATGACGCATTTGCTCGTCGCCGTGGACAAATTCACCAAGTGGGTTGAGGCGAAGCCGATCAAGAAGCTGAATGGGCCGACTGCCGTGACGTTCATCACGGACATAACAACTCGGTATGGCGTGCCGCACAGCATCATCACCGACAATGGCACGAATTTCGCCAAAGGAGCCTTGGCACGTTTCTGCGTAGCCCAAGGTATCCGGCTGGACTTAGCATCCGTCGCCCACCCGCAGTCAAACGACCAGGTCGAGCGAGCCAACGGCCTCATCCTCTCCGGCATCAAGCCCCGACTGGTTGTACCTCTGGAGCGCTCAGCCGGCTATTGGCTCGATGAGCTGCCGGCTGTCCTCTGGAGTCTGCGCACTACACCGAACAAGTCAACCGGCTTCACCCCCTTCTTCCTTGTTTATGGTGCCGAGGGGTCATCCCAACTGACATCGAATTCGACTCGCCTCGAGTAACCATGTACACGGAAGCGGAGGCCAAGGAAGCACGAGAAGACGGCGTCGACCTGCTGGAAGAAAGCCGGCTGTTAGCTCTCAGCCGGTCTGCAATTTACCAGCAGGGTTTGCGCCGCTACCACAGCCGGAATGTCAGGCCAAGATCTTTCCAAGAGGGCGACCTTGTGCTCTGGCTGATTCAGCGAACAGCCGGCCAGCACAAGCTCTCAGCCCCTTGGGAAGGCCCTTTCGTCATCAGCAAAGCTCTAGGCAACGACTCCTACTACCTGATCGACGCTCAGAAGCCGAAGGCACGCAAGAGAGACGACTCCGGCAAGGAGTCGGAGCGGCCATGGAACGCCAACCTCCTTCGAAGATTTTACAGTTGAAAGGCAGTATGTATCACGCTAACTTTTGTATTAAGTACAAGACAATAGGCTCCCCGAGGAGGGCTTGGGGACTGCCATTCCTTATTTATGAATGAAAAGTACCATGCTTATGACCTTGTCGTATCATTTACTTATTCCGTCTGGCACTGAGTCCGACTAGTCGGCTCAGGGACTGGCCGACTGAAGTTATGTTAGAAGTCCTACCCGCAGTCAGACAAGTAGTGTGCCGGCTCTCAAGCCTTCCCTTGCCAAAAGTCGCAGTTCGAAGAACCGGCTGTCCGGCTGGCAAGGGTTAAAGGTAGGAACGACCGCCCACACGAAAAACGGCTAGGGACTAACGGACTAATATAACAAAAGCCGATTTTCCCACACCGCCGACTGGCTACCAGAGTAGCCGGCCGGCCGGTTTCCATTCACTCTACTTTAAATCCAAGAAAGCTCAAGTACTTGCCTCCCCAAAGAGGGAAGGCGGCAAAGGAAAAAGCCTAAGGATAAACAAGCATACGCGAATGGAAACCAAACATGCACATGATAATATTTACATAAAAAGACCTCCGAGAGGCCAACATTCAACATAGTTTGGATACACCCCCAGTGGGTGGAACTGCAAAACTTAACAAAAGATTGTTCAAAGACAGCAAAGCAGGAAAGATAAAGAAGGCAGGTCAAGCTGGCGGAGCGGCCGACTGGTTGGCGGAGACGGTCGCGCCGGCTGAAGGAGCGGCCGACTGACGAACTTCGGCTTGGTCGCCGCCTCCCGCAGAGGGCGCGCTTCCACGCGCCTCGTTGCTGGAGGCACGGTCGGCCTGAGGTCGGCTGGTTGTTCCACCAGCCGGCTCGACGTCTCCGCCGTCGTCGTCTTCGTCTTCTTCGCCCTCGTCGCTGGAGGCGATCTCCTCCGCCGACTCCTCGCCCACCGCCGGGTTCAGCCCGAACCACTCCTCCGGCTGCGCGACACCATCATCATCGATTTCGGGTGCGAAAACGCTGATGTCGGTGCACTCAGCGATCGTTGAAGCCCGCTGGGCGATAGCCGGCCTCACCGCCTCCAGCTCCGCGTCGGCCTCCATCCGCCAAGTGCGCAGCTGGTCCAGGCTCAGCCCTGGGTACCAAGCCCGGACGAATTCCAACGCCCGCCCGGCTCCGAGGCGGGCCGTTGACGCTTTCCAAGCCTCGAAGCGACCAACTGCGACTTCCAGCCAGTCGGCAGTTCGTCTTGGAGTGCGGGGGATCGTCTCGCCGGGCCAGAGGGCAGCCAGCACTTGCGCCCCGGCACGTTGGAGCCGACGAAGCATCCGATGAGCCGGCTGCAACCGTGCCTGGACAGCCAGAAGCTGCTCCTCAAGGGTTCGGTTTGCATCCGGCGCGATGTCGGCCCCCGCTTGCCGGCGCGCCTCGCGATGGGCCTCAATGCTTTGGGCGGCGAAGGCGGAGTAGCCTGGGAAGTAATCTGCAAGAAACAACAAGCAAGAGCTCAAGATAAGTCAAAAAACCCAAGCGGGAAGGGGCAGGGGAGGGCCGAGGAAGGCAGCTTACCGTCGATCAAGTCCTCGATCCGGCCGAAGCCTTCATCCAAGCCTCGCCGGGTCTCAGACCAGGTCGCCGCCGCCATCTCATACTACGCCATCAAGGCGTCTTCGCTTTCCCGCGCCGCCTGCAGGGCCGCTTTGTGGCTTTCCTCTTGGTCGGCTAGCTTCTTGGCCAGGCGATCCCGTTCCTGGACCAAGGCAGTGCATTCGGCCTCTTTGGCGTAAAGGGCGGCCTTCGCTTCGCCAAGCTCCTTCCTCAAGTCGGCGTTGGCCCCTGTAGACAAAGAAAAAAGAAAGATCAATAAGGAAAGAGTCGTCAAGAAAGATTCGACCCGACTGCGTAGCAGTCGGCCCGAATCTCGGGGACTACACCTAGTGGGTGCGCTGACGCGCCCCCACAGGAGACAAACAAAACCGAGTACTTACTTCGGCTGTCGGCCAGGTCGTTGGTCCGCCGGCTCAACTCTCGAGCCTGGGAGTCGAAGGCGGCAGCACGAAGGTTGTGGTATTCCTGAAAGTTTAGAAAGAAAGCAAAGTAAGGTGGCCGTCGAGAAAGATCCGACCCGACTGCGCAGCAGTCGGCCCGAATCTCGGGGACTACACCCAGTGGGTGCGCTGACACGCCCCCACGGAAGAAATCAAGAAAGCAAAGCAGCCAAGAGCGAAGGGCTCACCCGGACGGTGGTTCGCATCGACAAGAACTCTTGGTTGAGCTGTTGCAGCAGGGCGGCTTGAGCTCGTAGCCGGCTCCGGACCCCTTGAGCCGCCGCTTCCAGCTCGCCGGTCCCCCCGCTGGGAGTCCACTCGGACACGGCTGAGCTGGCCGCCTCCAGATCTCCAGCCGGCTGGCCTGCGCCCGCGGCTCGGCGCAACTCCAGCGGAGCGGCGCCTCCTCCAGCTCGCCGGCCCGGCACCAACTGCACCTTGAGGCCGGCCCTGCTCTCCGGCTCACCTCCGGCCGGCTCCTCTGGCGTAGCTGATGATTGACCGCCTTGGCCCGCTCCGGTTGGCGCCGCAGGCGGCGCTCTCCCGGCCAAGGCCACGGGCTCCTCCTCCCTCTCCAACAGCGGCGGGTCTTGGATGATCTCCTCTGCCAAGGGCAACGGGGTGTCGGGGGCCAAGGCTCGGAGAGGAACGGCGAGCAGCGGAGGCTGGCTGCGCGAGCTTTCCGCCTCCGTCTCTGCGAGAGCCGCCTCCCTCTGGGCCTTGGCTACCGCTTCGGCCTCCCCCTTCGCCGCCTGGGCGGCCGCCTTCTCCGCCGCTTCGCGCTCCTCCCGCGCTTCGCGGGCGTTCCGCTCTGTGGCCTCCCTAAGATCGGCGCGGGGGTCCACGCGGCGGGAGCTCGAGGACCCTCCAGCCGGCCCCACGACGGAGCCGCTCAGGCCCCGCTCAAGGGAAAGCGGCGCCCTGTCCAGCAAACGAGAAAAAGTTAGGAAGAAATTCGAAGAAAAGAGAACAACAGCGACGAGTGCGGCAAAGCAATTGAAGACTTACGCCGAGACCGCCTGGGGCTGTTTCACAGCCTTGCGGCAGCGGGCCGCCTTCGCGGCCGCCTCATCCCGCTTTGTCGCCACGGCGGAAGGCTTGGACTTCTTCGGCCGACTGCCGAAGAGGCCTAGAGCGGCTCGGCGCTTCTGCGCGCCGCCGGCAGCCGGCGCGATAGACGAGCCCACGCCCTGTTGGTCGGCCGCCGGCTGGCGACGCGGAGCGACTTCGACTTCGAAATCGTCCGGCCAGTCCTCGAAGCTCGCGGTGAAATTTGAGCCTCCGGGCTCGGCGCTGTCCCCCACGACGGCGTCTTCCATGGCAGCCGCCCCCAAGTACGGGTCGTCAACATCATCCACCGTGCGGTCGGGGGCGTATTGGCGTTCGATCCCTGCCACCCCGGCCGATGGCGCAAGAAGAGGGTTCTGCTCAGAAAACCGACTGGTCAGAAGCCGGCCGACATGAAGCCAGCTGACGACAGAAAAGAAGATAAAGAGAGAAACTTACCACGGGTGGAGGATTTGCGCGAGAATACGGTGCCTTGCCGTATTGCCAGTCCCCGCTGAGCTTGCAGTTGGCAATGTAGTTGACCATGAGCGCCACCTCCGCGTGGGGCATCTCCCATGTGCTCAGCCGGCTTGGGTCGAAGCGGTCGCTCATCTGACACATCATATGGGGCCGGCTCTGGAGAGGAAGGATCCGGCGCTCCACGAAGGCGGCCACCAAGTCGGCCCCGCGCAAGCCTTCCGACTGAATCAGCACCCGAAGCCGGGAGATGGCGGCGTTCCCGGCCGAAGACAATGACCGGGATCGGAAGCTCCAGGAGGGCTGCCTCCCAGCCGGCGGGCCGGCTACGTAAGCCGGCAAGTTGATGTAGTCTTCTCGCTCGGCGACGTTCTTCACATAGAAATAAGATCTCTGCCAGACCTTTACCGACTGGATCAGGGGGATGGGCGGGAACGGATTGTTCTCACTCGCCCTCCTCATGGCGATGAAGGCCCCGCAGGGGGCGGGCACGCCGGTGACGACTGTGCCGAGCTTGCTCTGGAAGAACTCTCCCCAGAGCTCCAGCGTGGGGAGCAGCCCCAAGAAGCCTTCGCAGAGGGAGACGAAGGCCGACAGCAGCATCACCGCATTGGGCATGAGGTGATGCGGCTGGAGGTTGTAGAAGTCGAGGAAGGAGCGCAGAAACCCGCTCGCCGGGAGGCCGAAGCTGCGCAGGCAGTGCGAGCGGAAGACGACCCGCTCGCCCTCCTCCGGCGCCGGTGAGATCTCCCTCTCGGGCGCCAGGCGGACCTGTACGCGGTCAGCGCCGGGCAGGCGCCGGGTCTGGCGAAGGAACTCCACGTGATCCTCGTGGACGTTGGAGCCGTCCCAGGAGCTTGACAATGCCATGGGAGTGAGGTGGCGTGGAGACGCGACGGCGCTGAGTCGGGAGGCTGCGGCGGCAGCGAGAGGAAGAAGACGAGAGTTAGGAGGGACGGAGTGGGAGGGACCGCGCGAACCTCCATCGCTCCCCCTCCCCCCCTACTTATAGGCTCACATTGCGGAGCCGAGGAGGCATGGCGTGGGGAAGCGCGGGGGTCGATCGTGCCCACTCCCCATGCCCCGCGATTATCGATCCTTAATGGCGAGACGAAAACTGCCTTGAGAAGGCGAGCGGCCTTGTGGGCCACGGGAGATCCGCGCCCGGACCAAGGCTCGCGAGTGGCGGGCCCGGGCCTGCGGCGGCGTCCCGTCGCACGCGTGCGCTCGCAGGATCCTGCCGCCACGTGGCCGCGAGAGGGCTCGTGGTCAGCATGCGGGTCCCCTCTCCTCCCGCCTACACGGGGCTATCTGAAGTCGGCGTACGCCCGCGAAGCCGGCTCTTCAGGATAGGAAGCTGGCCAAGCTTCTCGTCCCCCTGCTCACCTCGAAGCTCGATCAGCTTCGGGGACTACTGTCGGAGTAAATAGCCATGGGTAGCCTAGCCGGCTTCCCTTGGCACTTCTGAAAAAGTTACGAACCCGCCCGGCTCTCAAGAATCCAAGACATGGGGCCACCTTCCCCCGGCCGGCTGCGATCCAGGCCGGCTTTGGGAAGGCGGTCCTACTTTAACCCTCCTGAGAGGGCCGACTCCAAGAAGCCGGTTGTGAGAAAGCCGACTCCTTCGAGCCGGCTCCCCGTGAAGCAGTCAAGACCGTACCCACAAAGTTTGCACTCGCGTGGCTACAGAAGAGCCTGCCACCCCCGAATCCCGGGGCACGCCTGGCACAGTGCGCCGTACGAGGTAGGCATGACCTGTCCGGCGCAGCACTGTTGCCATGCTGACCCTGGCGTCGCCCATGACGGGCCACCAGCGTGGCCCACAGGCGGAGGGCCCCTTAGAGAAGAGAGACGGCCGATGGCGGCCACGCTTCCAACCAGCCGGCCCAAGACGAAGCTGGCTCCCCGCAGCCGGCTCGCCGCCTCCCTCGAAGAGGATGCCCCATTAAGGAGACAAGACGCGGTAAGGCTACATCGATCGTCCGACAGGCGGCGGTACTGTAGCCGCGCTTACCACGAGGAAGCTCACGTCAGCAAGATGAAGCCACAGTGACCAAGGAGTTGGCAGCTGGCGGGACCCACCAGTCGGCGGGCCCCAGCAGCCGGCGTAGAAGCCGGCGAGCGCAGTCACAGACGGCTGGGCCCCGCGCCCAGCCGGATTACCATTGTACCCCCGGGGGGTAGGCCTATATAAGCCCCCCGGAGCACCCATGCAAAGGGTTCGACCCCCTGCTAGTTCTAGACACCATACAAGGAGAAGAAGCAGGCTAGCCGTGCCCTTTCTTCCTCCTCCCCCCCAAAAAACAGCTCAAGGAGCGTTGTGTAGCTACTCGATTCATCTAGTGAGCATGCAGAGACCCCGCAGAGCAGCAGTAGGGGTGTTATCTCCTCGGAGAGCCCCGAAGCTAGGTAAGATCCGCCGGCGTGCATGTCTTCGCCTCATCCCGCTTCCAGGCACCGGCGATGTCTTACTGGTTCCCACAAAGATAAGCCACCCGTTGGCATATGTCGCACCCACCACCCGACAGTTTGCAACTCACAGCTAAATGCCGAACAATCTAAACCATACTATACATCAAACAATCTCACATTTTATTTGAATTTGTGATAATGTGTGGCGTTTGCAGCTTACAACTAAATATCGAACAATCTAAACAATACTATATATCGAACACTCTCACATTTTATTTGAATTTGTGGTAATGTGTGGTGTTTGCAACTCACATCTAAATACTTGTAGGCGTAGGGGGCGGGGCACCATACATAATGTGATAAACACATTATACATATGAGACATGGTTTAGATTATGAAGATCTAGCTAGAGCTAGAAATGTAATATGATTTGAAATCAAAATAAAGTGGATTCAAAAAAGCTAGTTCGAGTTCATATAGTACACATAGTTCATATGTAACTCGAGACTAATCATGTGGTGTGCTGTGAAGATAATACACAAACGATGGTTTAACTTGACAATAATGATGATTGTAGATCTTATTAAAACAGAGAAACGAATTCAAATGCTTTGACTTCACTACAATCATTACTGTAGATCTTATTCAAATAGAGAAACGAATTCAAATTTAGTTCATATTGAAGCGGTAGTATTTACGTTTGGAATGCACTAAAACGTTCATTTGAGTAGTAGGTTGCATGCAATATACACATACCGAAACATTTTAATTGAACATAACATGAATTCAAATGTCACACCCTAGCTAGTTCAAGCATTAGAGTGTGCATCATGTTTAAATTCCTCTTAAATTTGAAATGGGGAAGGCAGAAACCCCCAACACCCCCCCTTGGAAACAACTAGGGTTTACTAAAATTATTTTTTCAATGAACCTGAAATGCCCTTCTAAAAATTTCACTCTCTTTGTCTTGGGTTAGAACCTCTGGAAAAATTGGTGCACACTTTTCTAGGTCAATAGAAGGTCATTGAATTAAATCAAAAGTATTTGAATTTGGGCATTTAAATGCTATAAAATAATTTAAATGCTCAAATAATTCTGGAAATAAATGTTTGCTGTTGGAAATATTCTAACCAGAGCTCACAATTATTTTCAGGATTTTTGGAAACGTTTTAGTATTTTTAATAAAGCGCAATAGTTGTAGTTTAATAGAAAAACAGAAACAAATCAAAAAAAAGAGAGAGGGAAGCCCACCTGGGCCTTACCTGTGCTGGCCCAACCCACCTGGCTCGGCCCAGCCGACTGGCCTTGCCAGTCGTCGTCCTTCTCCCGCCAGAAGGACGAGGAGCGCGTGGCCGGCGCCCGCGGCCACACGCCGGCCACCTCCTGCTTCTACCGACGCCCTGGAGACGTCCAGGGATGCCACGCCGACCCCCACGTCCCCATCTCATCCTCCCTCACTCTCCCCCTCATCTCCCTCACCCTCTCCCACGATGGCCGAGCGTGATCCTCGCCGCCGTTCGCCGTAGACGTCACCAGAGCAACCCCTTCGCCCCTCCGACAAGCCCACTAACTCCGCCTCGTCGCCCTGGACCTCTCCGCTGACCCACGCGACTCCAAACGCCGTCGAACACCGTCTTCGCTCTCGTCTTCAACCTCGGGCACCGAGCCGTCTCCGGTCGATTCGGCGCCGCCAGGACCTCCCCGAGCTCGCTGACCCCCTCTCCGACCCCGCTGTGAGCTCATCTTCCTCTTCCCCTAGCTCCCGAGCTCGTTTGGCCTCTGTAGTTGCCACTTCCACCTCACCCGAAAGCTCCCCGCCGCCGGCCATGGCGCCGTCGTGGCTAGAGCCACAGTGGCTCGAAGCCAAGCTCACCGTTGTGCTCAGCGCAGCACCAGGAGCCCGTAGCCACCACCAGCTCCTTCTCCCGTGCACCGTAGCGTCGAACCCAACCCCGTCCGAACTCCGGCCGCCGCTGTCGAGCTCGCCGGCGTCGTTTTCAGTGTCCCAGTGTCCAACCACTTGCACCACTGGATGCGGCAGCTCCCCAGCTACGCGTAGCACGTCTCCACCGGCGATTTGGTCACCGGAGGACCAAATCCGAAGCTCTCCGCCGTCTCGGCCTCGCTGGCGGCAAAACGCCGGCAGGCTTTGACCCATTGACCGGTGGGTTTGACCGCTAACGTGGACTGGGTGGGCCCAGGTTGACTCCCCTGAGTCAATGACAAGTGGGCCCCCCTCTGCTAACTAAATCAAATTAGTTTGAACTAAAAATAATTAGTTTAATTAACTACTAACACGCAAGACCCACCAGTCAGGTTTGACCTGGACGTCTCCGTTGACCACTGACGTCACCCTGACGTAATGCTAACGCAGTAATTAAATTACTGGAATTATTCTTATAGATGAAATTCCAGAAAATAGTCAAAACTTCTAAAAATCATAGAAAATCAACCATAGCTCCAAATGTAAAGATTTATATATGAAAAATGATTAGAAAAATTCAATCTATCCATCCGTAATGGTTTCATGCATGACAAAACAAGTTAACCTTGCTGTTTAAGAAGAATAAGGTAATACACTAATGTGGCTATGTTAAATGAACTAACATTTGAACCTTTGGTTCAAATAAGCACATTCCTTTCTGTAATAGCTTGCATTAGGCCAAGACACATTCATATTGCCATGTCATAGCATGCATCATATTGTTGCATATGGTCATGTGTTGATTGTGTTCTGATGTGTTCTTCGTGGTAGGTTCTGCCTCCGAGGATATGCACGAGTATCCAACTGAAGGGCAGTATCCCACTACCACTCCATCAGGCAAGCAACCCATTGATCATTCCGATACATACCCATGTTCTCGCTTCTGCTCTTGTTTACTGCATTAAGACAACGCGATTCAAACTGCTGTGTGCTACGGTAGTTGAACCCTTATCCTCTGCATGACCTGTCATTGCCACAGTAACTAGATGAAACCCACTAGCATGTGTAGGAGTTGATTGAGCCATGTATGTGATTCCTACCTTGCTATGCCTGCTATGCTTAGAGTTGTGTCAGGTCTAGTTCATCTGGGTGATGGGCTAGAGTGAAATGCTTATGCCGGTAATGTGAGGGGTGTGTTGAATATGTTTTGGTAAAGGTATCGATGAGAGGCCATGTAGGAGTACATGGTGGGTTGTTTCATTGAGGCCGTCCATAGGAACTGAGATCTGTATGTGTGATTTAAGATGCAGTTACTACCGTACATTGGGCCCGAAACCAATGGACCCTCTCGGCTTCTTAATCACCCTAGTACTCCGTCCAAGAGTTGCAAATAGTTTCTGGTGTTTGTAGGTTATGTGTTGGCGGCCGTGCGTAGCGCTGACCCTAGGGGTGGGCTATGTTGTGGTAGATACACCGTGGCACGGTGTACCGAGTCACCCGTTTGGTGTCTAGGGAACCCTGTTCACATCGTTCGGGGTCGTAAGTGGAAACCTCGGCCGGACTCCCTGCGGATGGAACCTGGATAGGCGATAAACCGGGACTAGAGACTTAAGTGTTTAGGTAGGCCATGGCCGACACCCTCGCTGGGCTTCCGCTTGAAGGTTGCCGAGTACATGTCGTGTAAACGGCGGTAAGTGGTGAAAGCGTGTATGAAGAAGTACACCCCTGCAGGGTATAAAACTATTCGAATAGCCGCGTCCGCGGTAAAGGACTACTTGGTTGCCTATACAGTTCATAGACAAGTTAATGGATACTACTAAAAGACTCAAGATAAGTGTGAGTACCGAGGATGGCCCTCTCGTAGGATGACGAGGGAGGATCCCCGGTGGAGTATTGTGTTGGTGAGTAGTGGACTCGTGTGCGAAAACTATTTTACTAGTGGAGTTCCGTAGGATAGCTTAGCCAAGAGTCAAAGCTGGCTTGCTGCAATAACTCCAGCACCTTCTTGAGAATAAGCATGTATAGTAGGTTTTGGTGTAAGACTTGTTGAGTACCTTTGTACTCATGTTTGCTTAATTAATGTTTTCAGACGACAACACCGCCCCCTCCTATGGGTTCTACGTAGACCTTGACGTCGACGAGTGACTAGCCACCCAGGTGGTGATCCTGGCCATGGAGGGCCTTATGTAGATAGACAGGCTTCGAGAAGCCTTATTTCTTTCTAGAGTCTGTACTCAGACTAGTTGCTTCCGCATGTGCTTGTATGATTGTATGACTTGAGTGTCGGCTCATGTGACCCCTATCTGTATGAACATGTTATGTATGGCTCTCTGGAGCCTTTAAATAAAGTACTTGAGTTGTAGAGTTTTGTTGTGATGCCATGTTGTATGTACTCATATCGGGCATATTGTGTGTATGATTGAAATGCTTGGTATGAGTGGGATCCGACAATCTAGTTGTTTATCCTTGGCAGCCTTTCTTATGGGGAAATGTAGTCTAGTGTTCCTCGAGCCATAGTAGTCCGCTACAGCCCGGTTCACCGGAGTCCTGCTAGCCCATCACTACTGTTCAGGACACTTGACTGGCCGGCATGTGTTTCACTTTGTTCCTATGTCTGTCCCTTCGGGGAAATGTCATGCGGTGACTTCCGGAGTCCTACCTAGCCTGCTACAGCCCAGGACCGACATGCTCGATGTGATTCATGTATGCCTGTCTCCATAGTTCTGTGCCGCTTTGGGTTCACGACTAGCCATGTCGGCCCGGGTTCTCTGTCATATGGATGCTAGCGACACTATCATATACGTGAGCCAAAAGGCGCAAACGGTCCCGGGCCATGGTAAGGCGACACCCGTGGGATACCGTGCGTGAGGCCGCAAAGTGATATGAGGTGTTACCGGCTAGATTGATGTGGCTTGGAATCGGGGTCCTGACAGTGTTGGCATCAGAGCCGGACTGCCTGTAGGTTCGTTGAGCCAAACTGGTCGATGTCGAGTCTAGAAATGCTTTAGTTATATGTAGGGGAATTGATTGGGGGAGGGAACGTAAGGATCTTTTACTCCTTTACCCTATGCCTCTGATCTGAGTCACTCTCTTCTCATTCAACGTGGGTTAAGGACTAGGCTCTCTTCTTCTATCAGGTTCACGTGTTACTAATCCATAGTAGCTTATAGGATTGTTGTGACAAGTCCCAGTTCAGTTTCTACTATTCTTAGTATGTTGCTAATTGAATCAGAACCTTGATATGATGTTGTTGAGGGGTATTGCGAACTGTTGTGGATGTCTCAAATCTTTTTCTGAGCATTTACAGCTGTTGTGCTGTCCAATTTTCCCTAGGAATTCTAATGTCTTTGCATTGTGGTTGTGCTTTCAGAATGGCCAACCGTGCACAAAACCAAGTGGTTCGCCTGACCCGGTGCCTCGACATGCCCGGTCATACTGCTATGTTAGTCCGGGTAATGATCGAGATGGGTTACCGTTGGTATCCCGAATACACCGTCGAAGAGCAATTCCGAGACTTTAATCAAAGCCAATATTTCTGCACCGTCAGGATATTTCCTTCTTATCCTGGATCTACCGATCCCCTTCACTGTTCCTATGGACTCGGGGTTACTGTTGAGATGACTGGCTTCACAGCATCACCCACAAGCTACGTTCTGCCAACGTAGCCGAAGCCGACAAGGTTACTTACGCTGCCTACCACCTCGAAGGCCCTGCTAGCCACTGGTGGGAGAATTTTGAAGCTATGCGCCCGGTCGGCCAAATTACTACTTGGGCTGAATTCAGTGAGGCTTTCCGTGAGCATCACGTTCCGGAAGGTCTCATGGATCGCAAGAGAGAGGAGTTCTGCAACTTCACCCAAGGAAGACTGACTGTGGATGCTTATAGTCGTGAATTTGGGAATCTGGCACGTTATGCCCCTGAAGAGGTATCTACTAACGCTAAGAAGCAGGCAAGGTTCCGCAAGGGACTTAGCCCTGAGCTTCGCCGCGATCTTCGTCTGCACGAGTGCACCTCTTTTCAGAAGTTGGTCAATAAAGCCATCAGTGCTGAGACAGGCCAGACTGATTATGATGCTTCACGCAAGCACTACCGTGATTTTGGCTCTTCATCCGGCTCTGGAGCTCAGAAGCGCCGGGTGTGGATCCCAAGCACGGCACTGCCACCCAGGTTCATCCCGAGGCCATCCTTTGAGGCGCCTCGTCCCAACCAGCAGTTTGCACCGCCCAAGCCCTATGGTAGCCCCGCTGCTAATGCTGCTCCACGCCCCAATGTGGTGACATGTTTCAAGTGTGGAGAGCCGGGTCACTATAGCCGAGAGTGTCCCCAGAACAACAACCCCATTCAAACTAGAAAGTCTGTTGGCCGTGGTAAGCCTGCGGTAAAGAAATTCTACACCAAGCCGGCCACCACTGCACGTGGCCATGTCAACTATGTTTCAGCCGAGGAGGCCCATGAGGATCCCAACGTCGTCCTTGGTACGCTCCTTGTTAACTGCCATCCGGCATCTGTTCTTTTCGATACTGGAGCATCTCATTCATTCATATCCGAGAACTATGCTCGATTGCATAACACGACATTCTGTGACATGCCCACTTCTATGGTAATTCAAACTCCGGGTTCCAAATGGCAAACTTCTAGAGTAAGCCATGGGAACGAAATTATTGTCGATAGACATTTCTTCCTCGCATCCTTAATAGCTCTCAAGTCCTCAGACATAAACATCATCTTGGGCATGGTCTGGACGTCAGCTCATTATGCTAAGATTGATTGTGCCACTAGAACCATTCAACTTACTCACCCATTGGGCAAGACAGTCAATGTCTTAACTCGAGTGGCCAAGCGCCAGCTTTACTCCCTAAATGCCAACCCCCTTCCAGACCTTGAGGATGTTCCGGTAGTCCGAGACTTTCCGGATGTCTTTCCAGAAGAACTGCCAGGTGTTCCACCTGACAGGGATGTTGAGTTTGTGATAGACCTTGTTCCAGGAACCGTTCCAATTTCTAGAAGACCCTACAAGATGGCACCCTTAGAACTAGCCGAGCTTAAGAACCAACTCGATGAGTCCTTGAAAAAGGGTTTCATCCGTCCTAGTTCCTCTCCTTGGGCTTGCCCCGTCCTCTTCGTCAAGAAGAAGGATGGAATGGATCGAATGGTTCTAGATTACCGACCTGTCAACTTGGTCACCATCAAGAACAAATACCCGCTTCCCAGGATCAACGATCTGTATGATCAGCTCACTGGATCCTCAGTCTTTTCCAAGATGGATTTGAGGTTGGGCTACCATCAAATCAAAATCAGAAATGGGAACATTCCCAAAACGGCCTTTGTTACTCGTTATGGCCAATACAAGTACACCGTTATGTCCTTCGGTTTAACCAATGCCCCAGCTACCTTCTCCCGGTTAATGAACTCGGTTTTCATGGAGTATTTGGATAAATTCGTCATAGTATAGCTCGATGACATACTCATCTACTCCAAGAACGAAGAGGAACATGCCGAACATCTAAGGCTGGTATTGATGAAACTTTGAGAGCATCGCCTTTATGCAAAATTCTCCAAGTGTGAATTTTGGTTGCCAGAAGTGACCTATCTAGGCCATGTAATCTCTGGTAAGGGTATTGCTGTCAATCCCGAGCGAGTTCAAGCCGTCCTTGATTGGACTCCACCTGAGACGGTTAAGCAAGTTCGGAGCTTCCTTGGCTTAGCGAGCTATTGCCGCCGCTTCGTCGAGAATTTCCCCAAGGTTGCTAAACCTCTAACTGAACTCCTCAAGAAAGATAAAAAGTTCGAGTGGACTCCACAGTGCGAGTTCAGTTTTCAGGAACTGAAAAGATGCCTGACATCTGCTCCCGTACGGGTACCACCAGATTTCTCCAAGGACTTTATTATCTATTGCGACGCCTCGTGACAAGGACTAGGTTGCATACTCATGCAAGATCGTCAGGTAATTGCCTATGCTTCATGGCAATTACACCCACATTACGAAAATTATCCCACACATGATCTAGATCTTGCAGCTGTAGTGCATGCACTTAAAACTTGGCGACATTACCTCCTCGGTAATCGTTGCGAGATCTTCACCGATCACCAAAGTTTGAAATATATCTTCACCCAACCAGATTTGAATCTCAGGCAAAGACGTTGGGTTGAGTTGATCTCAGATTACGACTTAGGAATAACTTACACCCCAGGCAAAGCCAATGTCATGGCTGATGCGCTAAGCCGTAAGTCCTATTGTAACAACCTGATGTTACAACAAAGTCAACCACTTCTCCATGAGGAATTTCGTAAGCTTAATCTTCACATTGTTCCTCGAGGATTCCTATCCACCCTGGTGGCGAAACCTACTCTTATGGATCAGATCATCAAGGCACAGAAGGTAGATCCGGGAATCTCCCGTATTAAGAGAAACATTAAGAAAGGAGTCGCAAATTGTTTCTCCATTGATGATCAAGGTGTCGTATACTTTGGAAATCGCCTAGTGGTTCCAAAGGCACGAAACCTGAGGCGGCTGATTCTTAAGGAAGCTCATGAATCCCCTCTCACCATTCATCCCGGTAGTACTAAAATGTATCAAGACCTACGCCAGAGGTTTTGGTGGACCAGGATGAAAAGAGAAATCGCTTAATACATTGCTAGCTGGGACGCCTGTCGTCGTGTTAAAGCAGAGCACCAACGGCCTGCTGGCACCCTTCAACCTTTGGCTATTCCCGAGTGGAAATGGGATAAAATTAGTATGGATTTCATCCCTGGGTTTCCCAGAACCAAGAGAGGGAATAATGCCATCTTCGTCGTGATCGACCGACTTTCCAAAGTAGCCCATTTCCTACCTGTTCGTGAGAGTATCACTGCTAGCCAGCTAGCCGATTTATACATCTCCCGAATAGTGTCTCTTCATGGTGTTCCATTGGAAATTAAATCAGACCATGGGAGTCTCTTCACCTCTCAATTTTGGGAAAGTTTCCAAATTGCTATGGGAACTCGTCTCTCTTTTAGTACCGCCTTCCATCCTCAGTCAAGTGGTCAAGTAGAGCGAGTCAATCAAATTCTGGAAGATATGCTCCAAGCTTCTGTCATCTCGTTCGGAGTGAGTTGGGAGAATTGCCTCCCATTCACGGAGTTTTCTTATAACAATAGTTATCAAGCCAGCTTGGGCAAGGCTCCTTTCGAAGTTCTCTATGGACGAAAATGTCGAACGCCTCTTAACTGGTCAGAAACCGGGGAAAGACAACTCTTTGGCCCGGATATGATTCAGGAAGCAGAAGAGCAGGTTTGCGTTATTCGTGAGAAATTGAAAATAGCCCAATCTCGTCAAAAGAGTCAATATGATCGTAAACATAAGCCTATGACTTATGAAGTCGACGAGAAGGCTTACCTTCGGGTTACTCCGTTAAAGGGAACCCATCGATTTGGTATCAAAGGGAAATTGGCTCCTTGTTACATTGGACCCTTTCGCATTCTTGCCAAACGGGGAGAAGTTGCCTACCAATTGGAACTATCTCCGCATCTTTCCAGAGTTCACGATGTCTTCCACGTTTCACAACTCAGGCGTTGCTTCCCGGATCCTATCCATGGAGTGGACCATGAAACGCTTGATCTACAAGATAACCTCTCCTATCGGGAATATCCCGTTCGTATCCTTGATCAAGCCGAGCGTACCACTCGACGTCATAATATCAAGTTTCTCAAGGTTCAATGGTCACACCATTCCAAGAAAGAAGCCACTTGGGAAAGGGAGGATCGTCTTCGACTCGAGTACCCCACCTTCTTTCCGGAGGATCCTAATTCTCGGGATGAGAGTCTTTTGAGTGGGGGTGAGTTGTCACACCCTAGCTAGTTCAAGCATTAGAGTGTGCATCATGTTTAAATTCCTCTTACATTTGAAATGGGGAAGGCAGAAACCCCCAACACCCCCCTTGGAAACAACTAGGGTTTACTAAAATTATTTTTTCAATGAATCTGAAATGCCCTTCTAAAAAGTTCACTCTCTTTGTCTTGGGTTAGAACCTCTGGCAAAATTGGTGCACAATTTTCTAGGTCAATAGAAGGTCATTGAATTAAATCATAAGTATTTGAATTTGGGCATTTAAATGCTATAAAATAATTTAAATGCTCAAATAATTCTGGAAATAAATGTTTGCTGTTGGAAATATTCTAACCAGAGCCCACAATTATTTTCAGGATTTTTGGAAACGTTTTAGTATTTTTAATAAAGCCCAACAGTTGCAGTTTAATAGAAAAACAGAAACAAATCAAAAAGAGAGAGAGAGGGAAGCCCACCTGGGCCTTACCTGTGCTGGCCCAGCCCACCTGGCTCGGCCCAGCCGACTGGCCTTGCCAGTCGTCGTCCTTCTCCCGCCAGAAGGACGAGGAGCGCGTGGCCGGTGCCCGCGGCCACACGCCGGCCACCTCCTGCTTCTGCCGACGCCCTGGAGACGTCCAGGGATGCCACGCCGACCCCCACGTCCCCCTCTCATCCTCCCTCACTCTCCCCCTCGTCTCCCTCACCCTCTCCCACGATGAACGAGCGTGATCCTCACCGCCGTTCGACGTAGACGTCACCAGAGCCACCCCCTCGCCCCTCCGACAAGCCCAATAGCTCCGCCTCGTCGCCCTGGACCTCTTCGCTGACCCACGCGACTCCAAACGCCGCTGAACGCCGTCTTCGCCCTTGTCTTCAACCTTGGGCACCTGAGCCATCTTCGGTGCTGCCAGGACCTCCCCGAGCTCGCTGACCCCCTCTCCGACCCCGCTGTGAGATCCTCTTCCTCTTCCCCTAGCTCCCGTGCTTGTTTGGCCTCTGTAGTTGCCACTTCCACCGCACCCGAAAGCTCCCCGCCGCCGGCCATGGCGCCGTCGTGGCTAGAGCCACAGTGGCTCGAAGCCAAGCTCACTGTTGTGCTCAGCGCGGCACCAGGAGCGCGTAGCCACCACCAGCTCCTTCTCCCGTGCACCGTAGCGTCGAACCCAACCCCGTCCGAACTCCGGCCGCCGCTGTCGAATTCGCCGGCGTCGTTTCCGGCGTCCCCTTGTCCAACCACTTACACCACTGGATGCGGCAGCTCCCCAGCTACGCGTAGCACGTCTCCACCGGCGATTTGGTCACCGGAGGACCAAATCCGAAGCTCTCCGCCGTCTCGGCCTCGCCGGCGGCTAAACACCGGCAGGCTTTGACCCGTTAAGCGGTGGGTTTGACCGCTGACGTGGACTGGGTGGGCCCAGGTTGACTCCCCTGAGTCAATGACAAGTGGGCCCCCCTCTGCTAACTAAATCAAATTAGTTTTAACTAAAAATAATTAGTTTAATTAACTACTGACATGCGGGACCCACCAGTCAGGTTTGACCTGGACGTCCCCGTTGACCACTGACGTCACCCTGACATAATGCTGACGCAGTAATTAAATTACTGGAATTATTCTTATACAGGAAATTCCAGAAAATAGTCAAAACTTCTAAAAATCATAGAAAATCAACCATAGCTCCAAATGTAAAGATTTATATATGAAAAATGATCAGAAAAAATCAATCTATCCATCTATAATGGTTTCATGCATGACAAAACAAGTTAACCTTGCTGTTTAAGCAGAATAAGGTAATACACTAATGTGGCTATGTTAAATGAACAAACATTTGAACCTTTGGTTCAAATAAGCACATTCCTTTCTGTTATAGCTTGCATTAGGCCACGACACATTCATATTGCCATGTCATAGCATGCATCATACTGTTGCATATCGTCATGTGTTGATTGTGTTCCGATGTGTTCTTCGTGGTAGGTTCTGCCTCCGAGGATATTCACGAGTATCCAACTGAAGGGCAGTATCCCACTACCACTCCATCAGGCAAGCAACCCATTGATCATTCCGATACATACCCATGTTCTCGCTTCTGCTCTTGTTTACTGCATTAAGACAACGCGATTCAAACTGCTGTGTGCTACGGTAGTTGAACCCTTATCCTCTGCATGACCTGTCATTGCCACAGTAACTAGATGAAACCCACTAGCATGTGTAGGAGTTGATTGAGCCATGTATGTGATTCCTACCTTGCTATGCCTGCTATGCTTAGAGTTGTGTCAGGTCTAGTTCATCTGGGTGATGGGCTAGAGTGAAATGCTTATGCCGGTAATGTGAGGGGTGTGTTGAATATGTTTTGGTAAAGGTATCGATGAGAGGCCATGTAGGAGTACATGGTGGGTTGTTTCATTGAGGCCGTCCATAGGAACTGAGATCTGTATGTGTGATTTAAGATGCAGTTACTACCGTACATTGGGCCCGAAACCAATGGACCCTCTCGGCTTCTTAATCACCCTAGTACTCTGTCCAGGAGTTGCAAATAGTTTCTGGTGTTTGTAGGTTATGTGTTGGCGGCCGTGCGTAGCGCTGACCCTAGGGGTGTGCTATGTTGCGGTAGATACACGTGGCACGGTGTACCGGTCCGCCCGTTTGGTGTCTCGGGAACCCTGTTCACATCGTTCGGGGCGTATGTGGAAACCTCGGACGGACTCCCTGCGGATGGAACCTGGATAGGCGATAAACCTGGACTAGAGACTTAAGTGTTAGGTAGGCCGTGGCCGACACCCTCGCTGGGCTTCCGCTTGAAGGTTGCCGAGTACATGTCGTGTAAACGGCGGTAAGTGGTGAAAGCGTGTATGAAGAAGTACACCCCTGCAGGGTATAAAACTATTCGAATAGCCGCGTCCGCGGGTAAAGGACTACTTGGTTGCCTATACAGTTCATAGACAAGTTAATGGATACTACTAAAAGACTCAAGATAAGTGTGAGTACCGAGGATGGCCCTCTCGTAGGATGACGAGGGAGGATCCCTGGTGGAGTATTGTGTTGGTGAGTAGTGGACTCGTGTGCGAAAACTATTTTACTAGTGGAGTTCCGTAGGATAGCTTAGCCAAGAGTCAAAGCTGGCTTGCTGCAATAACTCCAGCACCTTCTTGAGAATAAGCATGTATAGTAGGTTCTGATGTAAGACTTGCTGAGTACCTTTGTACTCATGTTTGCTTAATTAATGTTTTCAGACGACAACACCGCCCCTCCGATGGGTTCTACGTAGACCTTGACGTCGACGAGTGACTAGCCACCCAGGTGGTGATCCTGGCCATGGAGGGCCTTATGTAGATAGACAGGCTTCGAGAAGCCTTCTTTCTTTCTAGAGTCTGTACTCAGACTAGTTGCTTCCGCATGTGCTTGTATGATTGTATGACTTGAGTGTCGGCTCATGTGACCCCTATCTATATGAACATGTTATGTATGGCTCTCTGGAGCCTTTAAATAAAGTACTTGAGTTGTAGAGTTTTGTTGTGATGCCATGTTGTATGTACTCATATCGGGCATATTGTGTGTATGATTGAAATGCTTGGTATGAGTGGGATCCGACAATCTAGTTGTTTATCCTTGGCAGCCTTTCTTATGGGGAAATGTAGTCTAGTGTTCCTCGAGCCATAGTAGTCCGCTACAGCCCGGTTCACCGGAGTCCTGCTAGCCCAGCACTACTGTTCAGGACACTTGACTGGCCGGCATGTGTTTCACTTTGTTCCTATGTCTGTCCCTTCGGGGAAATGTCACGCGGTGACTTCCGGAGTCCTGCCTAGCCTCCTACAGCCCGGGTTCCCCGGAGTCCTATTAGCCCAGTGCTACAGCCCGGAATCACTCGCTGATGACCGACATGCTCGATGTGATTCATGTATGCCTGTCTCCATAGGTCTGTGCCGCTTTGGGTTCACGACTAGCCATGTCGGCCCGGGTTCTCTGGCATATGGATGCTAGCGACACTATCATATACGTGAGCCAAAAGGCGCAAACGGTCCCAGGCCATGGTAAGGCGACACCCGTGGGATATCGTGCTTTAGGCCGCAAAGTGATATGAGGTGTTACCGGCTAGATCGATGTGGCTTGGAATCGGGGTCCTGACATCAAAGTTTTGAATAATATTTGTAGGGCACATTGATTTGGTACAGTACACGTTAGGCTTGTCCGGAAATTTCAACCCTCGCCTTGTTAGCCCGAAATATTTAAGATATATCTTTGTCTCGTTGTGCTCCGACAACTCCCTCCATCTCAACACTTGCCTTGCTATTCCGAAACTACAACGCGTGCGAAAACTCCCACCTCCTGTGAAAACCTGACACGCGAAATGCCCGTGGTACCCCTGTAGGATCGAAAGTATGTCTAGAGGGGGGGTGATTAGACTACTTGACAAAATAAAAACTTAACCTTTTCCCAATTTTAGTTCTTGGCAGATTTTAGCTATTTTAGGACAAGTCAAGCAATCATCACACAATTCAAGAAAGCTTGCAAAGAGTATATAGGCAGCGGAAAGTAAAGCATGCAACTTGCAAGAATGTAAAGGGAAGGGTTTGGAGAAATCAAACGCAATTGGAGACACGGATGTTTTTCCCGTGGTTCGGATAGGTGGTGCTATCCTACATCCACATTGATGGAGACTTCAACCCACGAAGGGTAACGGTTGCGCGAGTCCACATAGGGCTCCACCCAAGGGTAACGGTTGCGCGAGTCCACACAGGGCTCCACCCACGAAGGGTCCACGAAGAAGCAACCACCCACAAAGGGTCCACGAAGAAGCAACCTTGTCTATCCCACCATGGCCATCGCCCACACAGGACTTGCCTCACTAGCGGTAGATCTTCACGAAGTAGGCGATCTCCTTGCCCTTACAAACTCCTTGGTTCAACTCCACAATCTTGTCGGAGGCTCCCAAGTGACACCTAGCCAATCTAGGAGACATCACTCTCCAAGAAGTAACAAATGGTGTGTAGGTAATGAACTCCTTGCTCTTGTGCTTCAAATGATAGTCTCCCCAACACTCAATTCTCTCTCATAGGATTTGGATTTGGTGGAAAGAAGGTTTGAGTGGAAAGCAACTTGGGAAGGCTAGAGATCAAGACTCATATGGTAGGAATGGAATATCTTGGTCTCAACACATGAGTAGGTGGTTCTCTCTCAGAACATATGAGTTGGAATGGTGTGTGTGTTCTGATGGCTCTCTCATCGAATGAGGAGGAGGTGGAGGGGTATATATAGCCTCCACACAAAATCCAACCGTTACACACAGTTTTCCAATCTCGGTGGGACCGAATCAACAAACTCGGTCGGACCGAAAATGTAAACCTAGTGACCGTTAGAGATTTTCGGTGGGACTGACATGCAACTCAGTAGGACCGATATGGTTAGGGTTTGGGCATAACGTAATCTCGGTGAGACCGATTACACAAACTCGGTGAGACTGAATTTGGTAATTAGCTAACCAGAGAGTTGGTCAGGCAAACTCGGTGGGACCGATTTGCTCTTTCGGTGAGACCGAGTGGAACTCGGTGAGACCGAAAAGTTACAAAGGGGAAACACTGAGTTTACATTGCAATCTCGGTGGGACCGATTCGCTCTTTCGGTGAGACCGAAAAGTTACGAAAGGGAAACAGAGAGTTTGCAATCCCATCTCGGTGAGACCGAGATCCTTATCGGTAGGACCGAATTGCTAGGGTTTGGCAGTGGCTAATGACAAGTGAAACTCGGTGGCGCCGGATAGGAAGAATCGGTAGGACCGAGTTTTGCTTAGGGTTTAGGTCATATGTGGATATGGGAAAGTAGTTGAGGGTTTTGGAGCATATCACTAAGCACATGAAGCAAGAGGCTCATTAAGCAACACCTCATCCCTCCTTGATAGTATTGGCTTTTCATAAAGACTCAATGTGATCTTGGTTCACTAAAATATAAAATGAAGAGTCTTGAGCTTTTGAGCTTGAGCCAATCCTTTGTCCTTAGCATTTTGAGGGTTCCACTTTCACATCCATGCCATGCCAATCATTGAGCTTTCCTGAAATAATCATCTTGGAATAGAATTAGCTCAATGAGCTATATGTTGTTATGAATTACCAAAACCACCTAGGGATAGTTGCACTTTCAATCTCCCCCTTTTTGGTAATTGATGACAACATATAGATCAAAGCTTCGACAAATGATAATAAGCATGAAATATATCGTCGCTTTGAGAAGTACGTGATAATAAGAGCTCCCCCTAAATTTGTGCATATTTAAAATTTGCTTTGGACTGCAAATGCACAAGGAGTTAGAGTCATGGGTTACTCTTCCATGTCACATACATCTTGGTGGAGCACTTAAAATGATAAGAATGAGATACATGCACTCATCACCAAGAATAATGAATGATCACATAAGATAGATAAGATAATAGCATTAAGCAAGCATTAAGTGTAGCTTATGATCAAACACATGATCATCAATGTCTCACAGATAACGGCATGGTATCTCAAGCACTCAAAAGCAAACAAAGTTCGAAAAACCACCAAATAAAGCAAGAGAGAAAAGCAACACTCTCTCTCTCGAAGCCTATGATCTATACATCTTCTCCCCCTTTGGCAACAAGTTACCAGAAAGTTCCTAGAAAATTCATAGCACTAGATCGATGCTCAGGCTTGATCTTCAGGTGGTGGTGGAGTCCGGATCACTCCAAGGACGAAGGCTTCGGTAGATGCTGAAGTAGACGCTGGAGTTGGAGCTGAAGTAGATGCTGGAGCTGGTGGAACTGAGGCTGTGGCTGGTGCTGAGGTGGTGGCTCTTGTGTCAGCAACTGGCATGGCAGATGACCTTGGACCTCTTGGCACTCTGGCAAAGGCATGAGTAGTAGTCCTGCCTCTCCTCTCCTGCATGTCCTCCTGGAGCTGCTCCACTGCAGACTGAACTTCCGTTACTTTGACATCCAAGTCATAGAACTTCTGTTCCATGATTCTCTCTAGGCTCTGCTGATTCTGAGTGAGGGTGGCCAGACTTTGCTCAATCCTCAGCGTGGATGCAATCAAGTAACCAAGCTGCTCTTGTTTAGTCTTCAAGAAATACTCAGATGCCTCCTCTTGAGTTGGCATCTTGGCAGCTTTCTCCTTCCTCGCCTTCTCCTTCTTTGCGTAAGCTTGTGCAGACGATGGCTCGTTCTCAGTCATCACAACTTCATTGTCCTCGAAATCTAGACGGATGGGCAGGTGTTCCTTGTCCAATAAATATATGCCCGTGCCCATCTTGGAGTTGATGAGCTCCTGAATCTGAGGGGCATATCCGCAACTCCTCTTCTGATCTGCTGCAGTCCTTTTGATAGTTTCCACTATGAGGCTCATCACCTTGAACTTCTGAGGCACATCAAACACATGTAGCAAGTTGATAGCATGGCCTCTGATCATCTTGTGATCACCTGACTTGGGCAATAAGGTGTGCCTCAAGATCCAATTGATAGTCGGGAGTCCTGACAGAAGGTAATGTACTGATCCAAACTTGAAAGTATCAAGTGCTTCATTTGGGATCTCCTTGTACATATTTGACATTGAGTTGTGGTCCATTTTCTTCTTGGCATAGATGTCCATGTCATCATCATGCTCCTCTGGGGCATTAATCAACTTTGCCCATTCCTCAACAGTGGATTGGTACCTCGTACCCTCACACATCCAAGTGATCCTCCCATCTGGATAAAAATGTGCCGTGGAGTAGAATTGCATGATCAGCTCCTCGTTCCACTTTGTGAGCTTCTGACCAACAAAATCAGCTACTCCACAAGCTATGAAGCTGTCTTGCACTCCAGGATAGTGCTCCTCATTGTCCTTGATGTATGTCCAATCAACCCATCGCATATCACAGACAATGGGCTTCTTATCTAGCAGCACTGTCTCATAAAAATCCTGCTGCTCCTTGGTGTGAAACCTGTAGTCAACTGCTGTCCTTCTCCTTGAAGCATACGGGTCTGCTTCTCTCCACTTCCTTAGCCCTGAATCTCTCCTGAGCTTCATGTCCTCAGCCACAGGATGAGCATCGTTGTGGTCTGGGATCTTGGGCTTTAGCTTCCTTAGGACATTCTCTTCCTCTTCTTCAGCAACAATCTCAGGCACTGGGGCCTTGTTCTTCTCAGCAACTGGGATGCTTCTTGTGTTCCTCTTTAGCTTTGGCTTTGGAGCTGGCTTGGCCTTGGAAGCAGCTCCCCCTGATTTTATGGCATCTCCCATTAGCTTGGGTGCCTTGGGTGCTGGTGCAGCTACTTCTTCTTCCTCTTCCATGATGGAATCTTTGCCAAGCACTCTAGCCACAGTCTTCTTCACCCTTTCCTTTCTTTTCTTGCTCTTAGCTGCAACTGGCTCTATGGGCTTCTCAGTTGACATTCTGGCCTTTGACATTGGCTGCCTGCCTGCTGGCCTTTTGATTTTCAGGCCTGGCTTAGTGCCTTGAGCTGGCTCAACTCTCTTGGAAGTGGCCTCTTCCTCTGCCACATAGTCTTCATCTTCGGAATCAGAAGTCCTCTTCTTTCTCTGTCTCGTGGCAGCCTTTGGCAAGTTGCTAGGAGTGCTCCTGCTGCCTTCATCAGAAGAGCTGGAGGGACTAGTGCCCTCACTCATGTGCACCTGCTGCTCTGACATGTTCTGGCTATCACTCTGGTCTGACATGCTGCAAGCTCTGACTGCTGACCCTGTGAACAGATTATAGATGAGGTAGAAAGGATGAGCATCACAAAATGCAGAGATTTTTGGAAAAGAATGATCCAAAAACTTAGTTTTAGTTTCCCACTGAAATCATCTCGGATCTACCGATTTTCAAACTCGGTGATACCGAAGCAGTTTTGGAACCTAAACTAGTGAACTCGGTAGGACCGAGTCACAGTTCGGTGGCACCGAGACTGCTAGGGTTTCACAGAGTTCCAAAATCGGTCACATAGATAAGTAATTCTCGGTCAGACCGAGTCTCACTTGTGCAATGGCATAAGCCAAATCGGTGGGACCGAGTTTTTCAACTCGGTGGGTCCGAGATGGTTTCGGCGGAAACCTAAACCTAGAATTTTCGAATCAAACCTAATCTATGAGCGTATTGACTGGATAGGAGTGTCTCAATCATGGCAAGAATCAATATGATCACAATGTGCTAGGAATCAGATTGAGGAATAGCACAAAGATCAAGTCCATACCCTAGTTCGGCGGGGACTTGCTACGGCGGCAATGACGGGGCAGAATTCCCGTTGACGGCGACGGAGACCAGCGACTGGAGGCGGCTGGCGGCGAGAAGGCGATCCGGAGACCACGAGGGCAGAGCAGGCTATCGCGCGGGCGAAGGGGTTCAGAGAAATTTCCAAATTTTGCCCGTGACTATATATAGCCCGACCCTGTCGGTGTGACCGAGTGGAACAACTCGGTGGCACCGAGATTCGTAACTGCGTGCAGTTACTGAAACTCGGTGTGACCGAAAGGTTCAAACGGTTGCACCGAGATTGAAAACCTAGATCAACTTAATGATCTCGGTAGGACCGAAAGTGGAGTATCGGTCAGACCGAGAATCATAAAGAGGTTTTGGAAGTTTAAGTCTATGACGAATCGGGGACTCCGAGCGCTCCTCACACAGAGTGGTTTGAATCTGACTTGATCAAATTTTGTGATGCAGCATGAGTAGAGTTTGAGACGAGAAAAGCATAGATAGCTAAAGGAGGTTCCTAGGCATTCTTGTCCATCCACTTGGCAAAAGAGAATAAAACCAAACAATCAAAACAACAAGTGGATGTCCTTGAATGAGTAAAAGATGCAACCAGCATGCTCACACAATAAGATGGCAAATGAAATATGTGACAAGGCATGCACAACCAATTCTAGCATCTATCAAGCAATTTGCGATGACTAGGTCATCTATATATGAGTATATTGACTTAGGAGTCAAGTGAGAACACTTGATCATAGGTCATACTCATCGTTTAAGCTCAAGTGGGGTTACCACTTTTACATAAAGCATTGTTTTGTTCACATCTTTAAAGTTGCTTTAGCTCAAGTCTTAGAGTAAAGCTCCCCCTAGATGTGATATCCCCCCTAAGAGGGATGAACTAACCTTGGGTTTTGTCGATGATGACTTCATGTAGATGTTGAAGATGTGGATGCTCAATGTTGATGTAGATCACTTGGAGCTATCCATTTGAGTGAATCGCACTTTCAATACCTACATGGGTTAGTCCCACAAGGAACAAGCAAGGATATCCATAGACATAGAGTGATGCACACAAAAGATGATGTCCATGAAAACTTTTAGGTTACCTTGTCCCTTGTCTTACCAACAAGAGGGTTTGTGACTCCTTGAACTAGTGCACGATGTGGAAGTTGATTGCACTTGTTCTTGCCAAAATGATAAGAGTGAAGTATGTTGGCGGAGTCACCCTCAAGAACTCTCTAGTTCTTCTTCTTTTGGATCCACATCATCTTGATGGGAATCCTTGGAGTTGTAGTCGTACTTGATGAAGTGGAACTTGAAGTAGTCTTGGGAATCCACTTGACTAAGGTCTTTGGAGCTTCTTCAAATGCATCACTTTCCTCTTGAAGCTTGTCCTTGCCTTTCTGCTTGTAGTCTTATGGTGGAAGATCATCTTGAGCTTGTGTCCCCTTGAAAGAAGCATCATACTTCTCTTGTTGAGGAACAAACTTTGTCTTGGGGTATTGATCTTCTTCCCACTCAACTCCATTGGCATTGAACTTTCGTTCAAAACCAACACCTTGATTCTTCCGGTGCATTCCTTGCTTGCGCACAATTTCCTCGAATTGCTTACTCCCGGCAAGGCTTTTGTACACTCCTTTCTCTATAATTCCCTTCAATAAACTATTTTCTTGCTAAAGTGTAACTTGGCTAAGAGAATCATTAGTGGAATCAAGAGAACTACTATAAGCAACAATATTGGATTTAGCATGATCATTGTTACTACTAGAGGAAGAATCTTTCTTGTTACTAGACTTGACTTGAGGCATGTAAGTAGATAAGAGTAAACGCTTGGCAATGTAAGAAGAACTTTTCTTGCGAAGATCATCATTGATTGCCTTTAAGAACTCATGCTCTTGCTCAAGATTGAGCTTTTCAAAGCGTAATTTCTCATGAGCTCTTAAAAGTTCTCGATGATCTTCGAAGATAGTTTCATGAGCTAACTTAAGAGTGTTTAGTTCTTTAGTTAGAGCCTCAATCTTCTCCTTATCATTGTCATTCGTTTTATCTTGATTAGCATGATTAATTGGTCTTTCATCATAATATTCATCACTAGAGTTGTCACCAAGCAAATCATCACCTAACAAGTCATCTTCATCACTATTGAAATCAACATACTCGGGGTGTGTTACCTTAGGACCTTTAGCCATGAAGCATCTTCCAATTCCTTCATTTGGTGAGTCAAATATGTCGTAGGAGTTGGTTGACACAAGTGCTAGACCGGCAACACCTTCATCTTGAGTATCTTCGGAGTCGGAGTGATAACTTCTCTCAGAGTGGCTGTCGGAGTCGGAGCCGGATACCCATTCACCAACATGAGCTTGATGTCTTCGTCTTGTGTAGCTCCTTGATGATTTTTCCTTCCTTTCCGAATCCTTGCTTCTCCGTGAGTATCTTCGTTCATAACGATCATCTCTACTCCTTCTCTCTCTTGGTGGTGATTCTTTGCTTCTTCTTCTTGGAGAATCTTCTCTTCTCTTGTAGGGAGCCGTACACTCATTGGAATAGTGACCGGGTCTTCCACAATTGTAGCAGTTTCGCTCTCGACTAGAAGATCTTTTGTCACTGTAGGACCTTGTCTTGAAGCTTCTATCTTTGCTTCTACTCTTGTAGAACTTGTTGAAGTTCTTCACCATTAAGCTCAATTCTTCATTGAAGTCTTGTTTCTCACTTGATGATGTAGGGGCTTCACATGAGGCTTTATAGGCACCACTTGATTTTTTGTGAAGTTCTTCTTTATCCTTAAGTGACATCTCATGAGCAACAATTCTTCCAATCACCTCCGTTGGTTTGAGATCTTTGTAATTTGGCATCATTTGGATCAATGTTCACACGATATCATATTTTCCATCCAAGGCTCTTAGGATCTTCTTGATGATGAATCTGTCGGTCATCTCTTCACTTCCTAAGCCGGCAATCTCATTTGTGATGAGAGCAAGCCTAGAGTACATTTCAGCGACACCTTCACCATCCTTCATCTTGAACTTGTCAAGTTGGCTTTGAAGCACATCCAACTTGGATTCCCTAACGGAGTCGGTACCTTCGTGCATATCAATCAAAGTGTCCCAAATTTCCTTTGCATTCTCAAGACGGCTGATTTTGTTGAATTCTTCGGGGCACAATCCGTTGAAGAGAATATCACAAGCTTGAGCATTGTATTGCAACATCTTCAACTCATCCGCGGTAGCTTCACGGTTTGGTTCTCTCCCATCAAAGAAGTCACCTTGCAAGCCAACACACACAATAGCCCAAACGGCGGGGTTATGTCCAAGAATATGCAATTTCATTTTATGCTTCCAACTAGCAAAATTAGTAACATCAAAGTAAGGACCTCTACGGTGATAATTTCCCTCGCTAGACGCCATACTCTCCTAGGTTGTGAAACCAAGGCTATGACCACCAAAAGCTATGGAGATCAAGCAAATGGAGACCAAAGCTCTGATACCACTTGTAGGATCGAAAGTATGTCTAGAGGGGGGTGATTAGACTACTTGACAAAATAAAAACTTAACCTTTTCCCAATTTTAGTTCTTGGCAGATTTTAGCTATTTTAGGACAAGTCAAGCAATCATCACACAATTCAAGAAAGCATGCAAATAGTATATAGGCAGCGGAAAGTAAAGCATGCAACTTGCAAGAATGTAAAGGGAAGGGTTTGGAGAAATCAAACGCAATTCGAGACAGGGATGTTTTTCCCGTGGTTCGGATAGGTGGTGCTATCCTACATCCACGTTGATGGAGACTTCAACCCACGAAGGGTAACGGTTGCGCGAGTCCACACAGGGCTCCACCCAAGGGTAACAGTTGCGCGAGTCCACACAGGGCTCCACCCACGAAGGGTCCACGAAGAAGCAACCACCCACAAAGGGTCCACGAAGAAGCAACCTTGTCTATCCCACCATGGCCATCGCCCACACAGGACTTGCCTCACTAGCGGTAGATCTTCACGAAGTAGGCGATCTCCTTGCCCTTACAAACTCCTTGGTTCAACTCCACAATCTTGTCGGAGGCTCCCAAGTGACACCTAGCCAATCTAGGAGACACCACTCTCCAAAAACAAATGGTGTGTATTGATGAATGAATCCTTGCTCTTGTGCTTCAATGATAGTCTCCCAAACACTCAACTCTCTCTCAGAGATTTGGATTTGGTGGAAAGATGGTTTGAGTGGAAAGCAACTTGGAGAAGGCTAGAGATCAAGATTCTTGTGGAATGGAATATCTTGGTCTCAACACATGAGTAGGTGGTTCTCTCTCAGAACATGAGTTGGAATGTGTGTGTTCTGATGGCTCTCTCCGAATGAGAGAGGTGGAGGGGTATATATAGCCTCCACACAAAATCCAACCGTTACACAAGTTTTCCAATCTCGGTGGGACCGAATCAAAAACTCGGTCGACCGAAATAGGTAAACCTAGTGACCGTTAGAGATTTTCGGTGGGACTGACATGCAACTCGGTAGGACCGATTCGGTTAGGGTTTGGGCATAACGTAATCTCGGTGAGACCGATTACACAAACTCGGTGAGACCGAATTTGGTAATTAGCTAACCAGAGAGTTGGTCAGGCAAACTCGGTGGGACCGATGCTCTTTCGGTGAGACCGAGTGGAACTCGGTGAGACCGAAAAGTTACAAAGGGGAAACACTGAGTTTACATTGCAATCTCGGTGGGACCGATTCGCTCTTTCGGTGAGACCGAAAAGTTACGAAAGGGAAACAGAGAGTTTGCAATCCCATCTCGGTGAGACCGAGATCCTTATCGGTAGGACCGAATTGCTAGGGTTTGGCAGTGGCTAATGACAAGTGAAACTCGGTGGCGCCGGATAGGAAGAATCGGTAGGACCGAGTTTTGCTTAGGGTTTAGGTCATATGTGGATATGGGAAAGTAGTTGAGGGTTTTGGAGCATATCACTAAGCACATGAAGCAAGAGGCTCATTAAGCAACACCTCATCCCTCCTTGATAGTATTGGCTTTTCCTAAAGACTAAATGTGATCTTGGATCACTAAAATATAAAATGAAGAGTCTTGAGCTTTTGAGCTTGAGCCAATCCTTTGTCCTTAGGATTTTGAGGGTTCCACTTTCACATCCATGCCATGCCAATCATTGAGCTTTCCTGAAATAATCATCTTGGAATAGCATTAGCTCAATGAGCTATATGTTGTTATGAATTACCAAAACCACCTAGGGATAGTTGCACTTTCAACCCCTGAACCGAAAGAACCGCCTCAAATCGTTGGGGGTACTTTCGTAACTTACCCCACATGTCGGACAAGCATGTCTCTAAGCCATGGTTCCCCACTGCCATCCCATCCGCCCACCCATTCGTACACTGAGGCTGCGAAAACCCGTGAAGAAACCCCACACCCTGCTCCATCCGCCACCCAGCCAGAGCCTCTTCCCCGATGACGTCGTCCACATCAACACCTCAACGTCCCTCATCCACCGTACCGGATGAGGATCCGTCGTCGATATCATCGTCCCGCCGGTTCAGCCACCCCGTCCTCCACCTCCAAGGAGCTGCCTTGACGTTCCCCTCGTCTTTCGCGCCACCTTCATTCCCACACCGCCGTCTTTACCTGCACCACTGGAAGAGCATCATCATCACCGTTTCCTTGGATAAAGCTGCGGCCTAATCAGCGCCACCAAAGAGGTTGTACACTAATTGCCGCATTTTCTTCTTGATTAGATCTCACCGGTGCTGCCGGCGCTCGGTCCCGAGCCGACACGGCGCGGCTCCATCCACGGCGGCATCGCCGGCCACTTCCTCCACGGCGTCGCTCCCTCGGCGGCGACGTCCACATCAGTAGGACCTGCTGCTGCTTTAGCTCTCACTCGCGCTGCTGCTCTGCTCTTGCTATCGGTCCCCTGCCTGGTCTGCTCTTGCTATTGCTCTTGCTCGTGCTGCTGCTCTCGATCTTGCTCTTGCTTGCGATGCTGCTCCGATTTAGCTACACTTCACTCTGATGCCGCCGGGGTGAAGGAAGAACCAGACGCAGTGGAGAGGGGGGCTCGCCGGAGAGGTACCCCACTATCTATCTTAGGGTTCAGGATGGGGGCGGTGGTCGCCGGCGGTGGCGGGGCGTTGGTGGGGCGGTGGCGTGGGGATCGCCAGAGAAAAAGCTCGACATGGGGGGGCCTAGAGGGATGGCCGGGGCGGCGGCGGACCAGCGGTGGGGAGTGTTTTCGGGGCGGGCGGGGCGGCACACTGCCGGCCGCGGGCGGCGGGGGGCTGCTGTTTGGCCGGCTCAGGGGGGTGGAGGTTGAAGATGAATCGTAGGCCCTTGATTTCGTATCCAACGGCTGCAAAATCGACTGACCAGAGATGAAAAAGTCAGTCAATCGACGTGTAGCCTCACCTTGCTAGTGCGTTCAGTTTCGACAGTTAAGTTCAGTTTTGATAGTTAAGTTCAGTTTCCACAGTTAAATTCAGTTTCGACAGTTAAGTTCAGAGATGAGCGGCTGATGTATTTTACATCTAGCACTTTGTGTTTATGTATTTTACGTCATGCATTGGAGATGCTATTAGAATTCCACTTAGGTTAAGGTTGTTCGTTGTCTCTCTTGTCCTGCTTCAGCCTCGGCGTCGTACAACTCACCGGAGCTGCTCCAACGACGAAACCCTCCATCATTGTGGAGCAGTACGTCGGGCTCCATCTCCAGACACCTAAGATCTTCTTCCCCTCCTCCGACAGCCAAGTCAGCCGGAGCATCCTCACCGGCCAACCCAATCACGCTGAGATCGGCATGGCTTCGCCAAAGAGGTTGTACACTTGTTGCATCTCTTTTTCACTCTACATGTTATATATATTGTCCACTAAGCACACAGATTTGTTCCTTTAGTGTCTCCTTGAAAGAAAAAACGTAGGAATTTTAATTTTCACTTGTCCTCCTTTTCAAATTCCTATTCATGAAGCACAAGACTAAGATATAGTAGCATAATAGCATTATAACCGTACATTTTCTTGTGGTTTGACTTAATCTCACCATGCTTCTTTGCACCCTGTGATCTTCCAATTATTGTGAATCAAACACCCAGATTGGCAGAAATCCTGTGTTTTAAATTCTCTGTTTTGCACGTGCATTCCTATCCTATTCCTGTCTATTTCCTATCCCTGCATTGTTGGAATCCTCCAATTCAAACGAGCCCTTACAGAATTACTTCTCTTATATATAGTTGTCAAAGAAAACCTTGCATGGTTTGTCCCGCTCCTGCTGCGCGGTCGTCCACCCCAGCTCAGCTGCTCCAACGATAGAAGGGTCCAACACAGCAGGGATCCGGCCTCCAGACTGTCTTTCGCCGCCTCAGATCTTCTTCCCCGCCGCTGGCAGCCATGAAAACTGCACTACCATCATCAACCAAGCAGATGACATCGAGGACTACACGGGTCCGCAAGAGAGGTCGCACTCTTTCGTGTCTGCTTACATTATGCATCGCTTAATATTACATGCTACTTTATCGTCCTGTTCATCGATTAGACTCTGAGTCTGCTCCAAACTAATGGTCAAACTTAAGTTTTTAAATGGTTGTGGGGTACATATCAGGGCCGCTATCAATAGTATCTATCTACTATCTGGTTAATCTCCGGTGTCTACTATGAGTTTCATGTTGGGTGGGAAACAAACAGTAAAGAAGCCATTATCTGTATTTTTTAATTGAAGCCATTATCTGCCTGCTATTATTGGTTTTGGGTCTATCCATAGGTTGCTACCATCACTCTGGATTTCTGCATGCACTCCTTACATAATCTCACTATGTTTTATTCCTATGCATGACAGTTATTGTAAACAATGGAACTGAACATGTAGAGCAAAAGAGACGAGCCTTGTGTGGCAATAAAATTTCATGCAGACATCGCTCCATGGTAGGCGCAAAGGGAGCCCCCCTCCATGCATTTCGGATTGTAATCGAGAGGAAGATATATGTTCTGAGGGGGATTCATAAGGAGAAGACAACTCCTATTTACCCCCTGAGTTCTTCGCTCTAACTTGGCATGCTGATGTTGGTTATATCATGCATATGGTGTCTTGCATTGCTTACTTTATACATCAAATATGTCATCTGCTTAGTTTAGACATCCTTTGTGCGAATGCCATCTGTTTAGTTTATTCATCGTTTATGTGAATTATGGAATGCCATCTTGTTTAGCCAGGCATCGTATATGTGAATTTTCCAATGCCATCCTGCTTAGCCAGTCATCTTATATGTAAATTATATCAGGCTATCCTTTTTTTCGTTACATATTACATTTGTCAACAATGTTATTACATTCAACTGCTCTTCGTGTGCATCGGCCATTTGACACGGGGATGGCAAATATTGGAGTGAAAACAAGGTCTTCGGAGCAGACTATGCTATCTGACGAAGCGCATATCTCGCTGGTTACGGATAGCTCCTCAAAGGAGGATTCAGAGACAGATGACCAGTCCTATTCCCCCCCCGAGGTGTATGCTCTAACTTGGCAGGGTTATGTTGCTCATATCGTGCGTATGGTGTCTCGCATTGCTATGTCATTTGATTAGTTTAGACATGCTTTGTGTGAATGCCACCTGTTTAGTGTCTAATTACCATATATGTGAATTATGCATTGCCATATTGTTGCAAGACATTATATATGTGAATTATACAATGCTATCTTGTTGCAACGGCATTATATATGTGAATTATGCAATGCCACGCTGTTTAGCCAATCATCATGTATGTGAATTATATCATGCTATCATTTTTTTTGTATTACGTGTTCCATTTGTCGACAACGTTTGTATATTCAACTACTCTTCCTGTGCATCAGCCATTTGAAGCGGTGATGGAAGTATCTGGAGTGAAAACAAGGTATTCAGAGCAGACAATGCTACCTGCTGAAGCAGACATCTTGCTGGTTACAGAGAGCTCCTTAGAGGAGGATTCAGAGACTGATGACCACTCCTATTTTTCCCCTGAGGTCTATGCTCAAACTTGGCAGGGTTATATTACCCATGTCATGCATGTTGTCTTGCATTGCTTAGTTTTTACATCATATATGGATTTCCATCTGCTTACTTGCTTACTATATAAATCATATATTTGAATTATATCACACCATCATGTTTACATAGTACATACACATCATCTATCTGAATTATGGCATGGCAACCCATTTAATAAAGACATCATATAGTTATATAATCTCATCGTGTTTAGTGTTTACAGTCATCATATTTTGAATTATGGCATTCTATTCGTGAATGTATGTGAATTATGGCATGCCAACCTATTTAATACACACATTATATAGTTATGTCATGTCATCTTGTTTACATAGTCTCATATTTTGAATTATGTCTTTCCATCTTTTTTAGTTAGCCATCATAATGTGAAATTGTGTCATGCTATCCTGTTTAGTTAGCCATCATATATGTGAAATTGTGTCATGCTATCCTGTTTGGTTAGACAACATAAATATGAATTATTTCATGCCCTCTTTTATTCCCCACTATCAATTGCACCTGTCTATCATACAATGTCTATACTTTCAATTACTTTTCTAGTTTATCATCCATTTGAATTGGAGAGCATGATGGCAGTATCTAAGGGAGTAACAACACGGTCTTTAGAAAAGATAGTGCTACCAGTTGATGCAGGTAGAACCACGGTTGTACTTGCCCAAGTACCAGATCCACCACACATAACCCAGACTCTTGCAGATTGTACCCCTACCCAGTTGGACAGAGAACCAGCTACACCCCTTCTAACCCCAACCCCGGCAAATAGTAACCCAGTTCCAGTTGACACAGCACCGTCTCCACCACAGAGCACCCAAACACGAGCAGTTAGTAAGGGAACTGCAGTGCCCAAAGCACGAGGACCACCACTCCGAATCCCAACTCAACGCTTAAAGGAGAAGAAGATTTGTTCTCAGGTCAGGTTCTGTAGCTATGGTTCATACTCCTTTGCTCTTGCATGACTGTATTTACTCATACCAACTATTTTCAAATTTGAAGGATGGAATTGAAACTCCAATGGCGCAACAGGTATGTTTTAAACCTGTTTCTTTAACTGGTTTGCTGTTGTAACCTACTCTATGTTGATTTCAGTTTCAATTGAATAAATAGTTATGTTCTCATGTCATGCACATTACAAGTGTTGTTATTGCTCTATAGTTACCCACACTTATATTCTGTCTATTCTGCTTTGTCCTGAACAAATATTATTTGAACTGTGTCTCTATCTTGATTTGGCAACAAAAACTAGAATGATATAGAGCATAAAGTGACCATGGTACACAGATATATGTTTATTTCATGCTGTTATCCTGTCCACTTTACTACTGAACTCATTTACCAAAATGAGTTTCATATACAACATGGTAAACATGTGATGTGTCTGCTTGTCTCTCTTTTAGAATGCGGACAAAATATTGGAGAACAGTACCGTGTTATCCAATGGTAAAGGAAGTAATACAGATAAGGTTCAAGATAGTGAGACATCCCTGTTAGTCTCCAAGAAAGCTGATAAAAACTATCTTGACGACAATGAGGGAACCCAAAAGTCCTGTCTTGATGTAGTGTTCGAGTTACTGGCCACTACTGCTAGCACAAGCTCTTCGAACTCGTTGCCTGAATCAGTTCGTCTTCTTGAGTCTCAACTTCAAGTTGAAAGACATCGATCAGATGTGCTGTGACAGGAAGCTGAAGGACTGAGGAAGTCCCTGCAGAATTCAGATGCATATTTTCTGGTGCAACAGCAAGCGGTGGAGGATTTAAGCACCAAACAAGAGAAAGTTAATAAGCTTGCTAAGAATCTTGCCAGCATTATGGGTACCCAGGATATTGTTTCTTGATATCTTCTAAAGTGGTTTCAGTTCTGGATTTGTTTTGCTGCGGCATTTATTTGCGCTGGTCGCCAACTTTGACAACCAATGTATATGATATGCTACTTTGTTCCCTATATTTGCACTGGTGGCGAACTTTGATGCCCAGTGGATGTAATATGCGTAATAGCCGTGATAGCCTAGCATTAGTTGCTTGCTTATTTATTTCCTTGTTATCTTTTTTATTTGTTTGCTTGTAGTCATTGCAGTTCTTTTTCTGTGGTTAGCTAGTGGCTGCAATAACCTATTTTTTAAAACTAGGCCACAATAACCATGGGCTAATATTTAATGTAGTGACACTGGGCCTCCTACTGGCCGTAGAAACAGTGGGCCTTCTACGGGCCGTAGAAACAATGGGCCTTCTGCGGGCCGTATTATCAATGTGCCTTATACGGGCCGTATAATCGATTGGCCAAACATGGGCCAAACAGACCGCATTATGGCCGTAAACGGGCTAGAGTTGGAATCATCCGTTCATGGGCCGACCATAATGGGCCATCGTTAATAGGCCGTATTTGATGATGCTATGAAATCGGCCCAACGTATTAACAGACCACAAACGGGCCGACTGTAACCACGGGCTAAATTTGGCCCACAAGCAGAAAATGACAGTAACGGGCCGTAAGTAAACGAATGCTGGAAACGAGGCCAAGAATAAATGGGCTCTGAGAAGGCCGAAAGATAACATGGGCTAGAAACGGCTAACGGAATAACGGGCCGTTAATGGGTATAAAGTGATACACTGTTCATTACGGGCCAGTTTCACCACGGGCTGTTAATGGGTGTAAAGTGATACACTGTTCATTACGGGCCAGTTTCACCACGGGCCGTTAGTAGGCCAAGAGTTACATAGGGCCTCATATGGGCCGAAAGACGTCATGGGCCATACATGGGCCAGAAGTGAAAACGGTCTGGAATCATATTGGATGGCCCAGATGACGCTACTGGGCCTAATTCGGATAGGGCATAACGGGCCTTGGGTTAGCGGGCTGTAAATGGGCTATATTCGAACAAGCCGTTAACAGGCTTTCCATGGGCCGGCCCGCCAGCTTTTGACCAAGTCAAACGGGCCGGCCTTTTCACAGGAATGGGCCTTTGTTGGGCCGTGCCACGTGTCGACGTATCATAGGCGCCTTCCGTCCAATGAGTGGTTGACATATGTCCCAACGATGAGCCGACACGTGTTTCCTCCAGCCAATGATGATTTTACACGTGGAAAATCCCCATTGGTCGGGGCTGTTAACGGGTTATCGGATCCAAAACCTGACCCGATAGCTTAACGGTGTTCCGTTCCGGTGGATGCCACGTGTCGGTCACCCTTGACGAAAGCACTTCTGTGACGCGCGATTTATCGTCATGGAAGTGGACACTTCCATGATGATAATTTTGGTAATGTCATGGAACACTTCTACGACAGCACAAGTATGACTATCTTGATTCTGTCATAAATTTGTCATGAATGTACATGCATGACAAAAAAAGCGACCTACTGTGAAAAACACGTATCATCACAGAAGTGTATTTTTTTGTAGTGTAAGTCAGTCCGAATCATGTTAGCAACTGCTGCATTTTATAATTATGAAATTTGGCAAATGGACGTCAAAACGGTATTCCTTAATGGATTTCTTAAAGAAGAGTTGTATATGATGCAACCAGAAGGTTTTGTCGATCCTAAAGGCGCAAACAAAGTGTGCAAGCTCCGGTGATCCATCTATGGACTGGTGCAAGCATCTCGGAGTTGGAATACATGCATTGATGAGGTAATCAAAGAATATGGTTTTATAAAGACTTATGATGAAGCATGTATTTACAAGAAAGTGAGTGCGAGCTCTGTAGCATTTCTGATATTATATGTGGATGACATATTATTTATTGGAAATGACATAGAATTTCTAGATAGCATAAAAGGATACTTAATAAGAATTTTCAGTGAAATACCTCGATGAAGCTGCTTATATATTGGGCATCAAGATCTATAGGGATAGATCGAGACGCTTAATAGACTTTCTGTAACATCCCAAATTTTCAATTTGGAATGTTATACATTAGGTCATCATGCATATCATATTTTATTTTGCTTTTGGTTTTGATCCTAGAAAATCCTAAGCAACTCAAGGACCAACGGAGAGGGTTGGGGATTTCGTTATTTACATATTTGAGTTTCCTCAAATTTTGTAAACAAGATCATTTGATTTTATTTATTTTATCATCAATTACTTATATTACAAAAATATGAGAGTGGGAATAAAATGACTTTCCCAAAATATAGAAATATTGAGGATTTAATAAAAAAATCAAATAAGATTTATTTCTAAGTTTTTCGGTATTTTTATTTGAATTTAGGAAAATGCGCGTTTTTCAAAGTTGTAGTTTGGGCCCAGATAAATGTTCACTTTATCAAGCTTGATTTTAGGAACCCAGGAAAATTTATTTCGTGATTTTTGCAGTCCATTTAGTATTTCTTTTTATTTTTCTTCTGAGCGGATTTAAAGAAAAACGCCGAACCGACTTTGGGCCGTACTCGTCCAGGACACCGCCTGGCCGGGGCCTTTATAATGCGCGCCCGAGGCCCGAGCCGAGCCAGCCCACCCCGCCGTCCTAACCCTAGCCGCCGCCAGCCGCCGCCGACTCGCCAGAGCAGCGCACCGCCCGAGGTTCGTCGCCGCCTCGTTTTCCGTGCTGTTTAAAAAAAAATTATGTTCGTCGTTTTTCTTTTTCGTCGGATTTTCGCGGTTATTTTCTGATCGCGATTTCTGATCCGATTTTCGTTTTAGTATAACTTTTCGCTCGTTCATCGGAATCAGGCGATTCAAGCGCCTGGAGTTTCGTCTCGAAACCCTCTTTCCGAATAATCAACTTAAACAAGTTTTTGCTACTGTAAAATTTGCCTTAGATCCAGATTACTAGAATGAAGTTGTTTCTTTCGCCGTTTGTTTTCTTTTGCTTCGTTCGATTTGATTCTTTTTGCCAACCAGGGTTCTTAAGTTGAACTTTCTGGTTAGATCTTCTATTTGCGTTTTACCTATGCATTAGATGAGTACTTATTGTATGCTTGTTTGTTTGTCTGCGATAGAATACCCGGAGTGCGCCGCCTGTTACGTTGAATCTCTAGGTTTCGCGGATCATCAGCAAGGCAAGTAACACTTTGATCATACCTTTTTCTACAACCCAGTTTTATTGCATTAGATCAATCCTCACACATTGCATGATTAGGATCTAATTAAATTGTGGGATGGGAAGTAGATGAGGTAGTACCTATTACCTGTTTATTATCAAACCTTTGGGAGTTACTTCTACGTTTGCTTATTATACCGTGCTATGCTAGTAGACGTGGATTGGGTGAGTGAAATCCATGACAGATGTGAGATTGTTAATTAATGGTTTATCTAAGGTGGCAACCTAACACACATCTGGGTGGATTGAGGCACCTGGGTATTCCAGGACTTGCCTGTTTTCTTTTGGACCGCCACCCAGGCTCAAAGGGATCATGAGATTATTCATACTAGAAACTTCCGTGTGCAACCACAAGCCATTATGGGCTCTGGCATAGTTGACTAAGTTGTGCGAACTCTTACAGTGGTAGACTAGCAGATGTAGGGGATGTAGGTGGTACGGTCTACCCGATCGTAAGGTGCTAGCGCTTCTGAAAGACTATGTCTCGGTCATCCGTCTTCTCAAACACCATGTAGTGCGAGAAAACCAAACGGAGGCGATCGAGTCTTGTGGGGAAAAGTGCGCAAACCTCTGCAGAGTGTAATAAACTAATCATGGTTAGCCGTGTCCCCGGTTATGGACATCTTGAGTATCTAGTACCTGGATTATCATGTGAATCTCAACATGTTACTCTAAAATTAATTTTGTTTGTATTGATTTAATTGGGATTGAGAATGCTGTCAACCATTCTCAATGTTTAACAACCACCATGATAGTAATTAAATTTATTCCTTTGAAGTAGGGAAAAATTGGCTTTACGCAAAAACTGTAACCATAGAGCTTTCCACCAGCCAAATATGCATATTATAGTTGTTGCATTCCATTACTCTCTATGTGTTACCTTGCCAGCATATTCCATGTGCTGACCCGTTTTTGGGCTGCAACATTAATGTTGCAGACTTTTTAGACGACGATTAAGGAGTTTTTAGGTCGTGGTCCTATACTCAGTGATGCCGTTGGAGTTGATGGACTCACTTATCTTCCAAGCCTTCCGCTGTTATCGTCACTAGATGGCCTTAAGCCATATTTATTGTAATAAGTTCTCTTTTGAGACACTCGATGTAATAAGTGTGTGATTGCTACTCTGCTATAAATCCTCCGACTACTGTGTGGTGTCAGCATTACTGATCCAGGGATGACACCGGAGCACAGATATCAGACTGTTTGAGGTCTGGTCGCTACACTTTCACAAAGCACATACCTTGATAAAGTTTTGAAGAAGTTCAAAATAGATCAGTCAAAGAAAGGGTTCTTGATAGTGTTACAATGTGTGAAGTTGAGTAAGACTCAAAATCCGACCACGGCAGAATATATAGAGAGAATGGAAGTCATTCCTTATGCCTCAGTCATAGGTTCTATAAAGTACGCCATGCAGTGTACTAGACCTATTGTGTACCTTGCCAATGAGTTTGCCAAGGGGGTACAATGGTGATCCAGGAGTAGATCACTGTACAACGGTCAAAATTATCCTTAGTTACCTAAGAGGACCAAGGAAATATTTCTCGGTTATGGAGGTGATAAAGAGTTCGTCGTAAAGAGTTATGTCAATGCAAGCTTTGACACTGATTCAAATGACTCTGAGTCTCAATCTGGATACGTATTGAAAGTGGGGGCAATTACCTAGAGTAGCTCCATGCAGAGCACTGTAGACATAGAAATGGCAAAATACATACGGATCTGAATGTGACAGGCCCATTGACTAAACTTCTCTCACAAGCAAAACATGATCACACCTTAATACTCTTTAGGTATTAATCACATGGCGATGTGAACTAGATTATTTTACTCTAGTAAACTCTTTGGGTATTGGTCACATGGCGATGTGAACTATGGGTGTTAATCACATGGCGATGTGAACTAGATTATTGACTCTAGTGCAAGTGGGAGACTGAAGTAAATATGCCCTAGAGGCAATAATAAAGTTATTATTTTATATTTTCTTATTCGCGATGAAGGTTTATTATTCATGCTATAATTGTATTGATCAGAAACCTAAATACATGTGTGGATACATAAACAAATACCGTGTCCCTAGTGAGCCTCTACTAGACTAGCTCGTTGATCAAAGATGGTTAAGGTTTCCTAACCATAGACATGTGTTGTCATTTGATAATGGGATCACATCATTAGGAGAATGATGTGATGGACAAGACCCATCCGTTAGCTTAGCATATTGATCGTTCAGTTTATTGCTATTGCTTTCTTCATGTCAAATATTTATTCCTTCAACTATGAGATTATTCAACTCCCGGATACCGGAGGAATACCTTGTGTTCTATCAAACGTCACAACGTAAATGGGTGATCATAAAGATGCTCGACAGGTATCTCCGAAGGTGTTTGTTGAGTTGGCATAGATCGAGATTAGGATTTGTCACTCCGAGTATCGGAGAGGTATCTCTTGGCCCTCACGGTAATACACATCATAAGCTTGCAAGCAAATGACTAAGGAGTTAGTCACAAGGTGATGTATTACGGAATGAGTAAAGAGACTTGCTGGTGATGATATTAAACTAGGTATAGAGATACCGACGATTGAATCTCGTGCAAGTAACATACTGATGGACAACGGGAATTATGTATGTTGTCATGACGATTCGATCAATGAAGATCTTCATAGAATATGTAGGAGCCAATATGTGCATCTAGGTTCCGCTGTTGGTTATTGACTGAAGAGGTGTCTCGGTCATGTCTACATAGTTCTCGAACCCGTAGGGTCCGCACGCTTAACGTTCGTTGACGATATAGTGTTATATGAGTTATATGGTGACCGAATGTTGTTCGGAGTCCCGGATGAGATCACAGACATGAATAGGAGTCTCAAAATGGTCGAGCGGTAAATATTGATATGTAGGACGATGGTATTTGGACACCGGAAGTGTTTTGGGACGTACCGGGAAGGAATCGGGTCACCGGAAGGGGTTCCGGGCACCCCCCCCCCGGCAAGATATGGGCCTTAAGGGGCAAAGGAGGGGGCAGACCAGCCCACAAGGGGCTGGTGCTCCCCCTCCCTTGTTTAGCCAGACCTAGGGAAGGAAAAGGAGGAGGGCTAGCCCTTCCTGCCTTTCCCTCTCATGAGAGAAAGGAAAGGGGGGGGGAGGCGCCACCCTCCCCTACCTTTCCCCGCACTCCAAATAAGGAAAGGGGGCGCGGCTTGGGAGGGACCCCAAGTAGGATTCCTCCTACATGGGCACATCCTTTGGCTACTCTTCCATCCCTCCCACCTATATATATGTGGGAGGGGGCGCCTCGGACTAGCACATCAATCCCTTAGCCGTGTGCAGCACCCCCCTCCACCGTTTACACCCCCGGTCATATTTTCATAGTGCTTAGGCGAAGCCCTGTGGAGATCACTTCACCATCACCATTACCACACCGTCATGCTGTCAGAACTCATCTACTACCTCGTTGTCTTGGTGGAACAAGAAGGCAGAGGACGTCACCGAGCTGAATGTGTGCAGAACACGGAGGTGTCGTGTGTTCGGTACTTGATAGGATTGAGCGCGAAGAAGTTCGACTACATCAACCACATTGTTTAAAGCTTCTGGTTACGGTCTATGATGGTACGTAGACACACTTTCCCCTTGTTTCTATGCATCTCCATGGATAGATCATTGCGTGTGCATATATATTTTTTGTTTTCATGCAACGTTTTAGAACAGGCACAATGTAACATCCCAAAATTATAAATTTTGGAATGTTATAATAATTTAAAATATATGATTGTTGATTGATTGTTGAGTGATTGATTGAGTGAAATTTATTAGAATTTTAAACTTTTGAAGTTTTGTTGAGAGGGAATAAAAAGGACTTTCAAAAAAAATTATGTTTGAAAATATTTGAATTTGGAAATATTTCAAACTTCATGCCACTCAATGATCCTCATGATTTCTTCAATGAAAGAGAGTGGGAAGTAAAGAAAAATTTCATTTTGAAGTTGCCATTTAATTTATTTATTTTAACTCAAAGTGGCATTTGAGTTTTATTCAAAAACTTTTCTGACAAAGAACACTTGAACAAAAGTGTTGAGAGGGAGTAACATGACACCCCAAAAATGTTGGAATAAATTTTCCATAGAGTTTTGAAAGTCATTTTGATTTTTGTTTGAATTTAAAAAAATGACTTTTCAAAAAGTAATTTATTTTCCCCTGAAAAATATCCCATTAAATTGGGCTTAATTTTTCTAATCGTTTTGATATATAATACTCCTATATTTTATTTTTTAAATGATTTTTATTCGCGGAATCTTTTTAAAAAGGAAAGGTATTTTTATGTTTTGGGCCAAATCCAGCCCGATCGCGCCAGATCATCTCCTTCCTCACGAACGGGATTTCGTTCCCGAGCACAGCCGCGTCGGCCATCGTCGGAGATCGCGGGATTCGCAAAATCCCTTGCCCCCTCCTCCAAACCGACCTCCCCCTATAAAAAGGCCACCTCCCGCACCCATTCCTGCCCCTAGAGCCGCCTCTCCTCGCCCCACACTACCGCGCCACCTCGCCGGAGTTCGCCGGACCACCGCCACCATTGCCGCCCCGCCCCACCACCTCCGGCCCTCCCCGCCACCCACGGACCCCACCAATCGCTCCACCCCGCTCTGCCGCCCCGACCGTCCATTCCCCGACGTCATAGGGCCACCGGAGGACGTCGCCGGAGCTCCACCAGGACCCCATCACCGGAACTGCTACAGTAAATCCTGACCTACTGTTTTTTTTCTGTTTTTAAAACAGAATAGTTTCAATCTTGTAAAATCCATAGTTAATTATCTACGAGGTATTTTTGAGTGATTCCAACTGCCTTGGATCACAAATTTTATGAAGTTTCTGTTAGTTAAATTTTATTTCACATTTGAGTAGTTTCAATTCGTCTTTTTATGAATTTGCTCAAATCACTAGATTTGAGATATTTTGAGTTAGGAATATTATTTTTGACCGATTCTTTTTGCTACTGGTTACTTATTAGACTAGCTACGCAGTAGTGTTTAGTTTGCATGTTAGTGAGTTAGTTAGATTAGATTTTTATTGTAAACAGTACTGTTTACTCTGTTTTTAGTACTGTTTGTAGTTTAATTATTATTAATTAGTTTTAATTAGTTTTAATTAGTTTCTTTTGCTAGTTTTCGCTAGTGTGTCATATATTCTATTGGTTAAAAGTAGGCGATTTCTAGGATTTATTAGACTTAGTATTCTTGAGGTTCTAGGTGTTGTTTGTTGTATGACTAGTTGCTAGCAATAGGAATAGTGTTAGAGGTTCTAGGTACTGTTAGAATTTTATTATAGGAAAAATACTTTATGTTACATAGCGAATAATTATTTTTACCTTGTGTTAAGTATTTTTTTGTTTTAGGATTTTTACTTGTTGTTAGGTAGAGTTTTTGTGGTGTAGATTATCCCTATAAGTTTATTTGAGTGATTTGGAGTTTTCTTTGGTTTTTGCCTTCGATCCTATTTCGATTTCGTTGTTATTTTGATTGTTATGATTGAGTGCTAGAATGATTGCTTATGTGAATACTATGCTTGCTTGTATAGATTTCATCGGAGAGTGACGACTAGTTTATCAAGTTTTTAAGAGCGATAATATCTTCACCAACAGGCCAGGCAAGTTCACTTTGACCATGTTTTTCATACCTATATTTTTATTGCATTTAGTGTCATCCTTGCAACAACTTCTCCAGTAGTGATATTGATTCTTGTAGTTGAGTAGAATGCATGAGGTAGGAACCCACCTCCCTGTTACCAAGCCCGGGACGTATATAGTTTTAATGCTATGCTGTAGTAGACGGGGTTTGGTATGAGTGCTCAGGAGTGGTGTGAGAATGAAGGACTTTATGTCAAAGATGACAACTTCATGATGGCATCTGCAAGGACTGCATCTTCAGGACTCCTCAAGATTTCGAGACTCGAGACAAGAATTCAATACACACTACTGGGTGAAGGACGGTTGACGGGCACCCTAGAGAAACCAGTGGTTGGCCGGGATGCATGGAGAAGCGCCATGACATCTTGCGGAAAGCTTCACCCAAAATCAAAGAGACGGAAGAATACTTCATGCCCGGAAGCTTACATGTGCAAACGCAACTCACTATGGGCTCTGGCTTGGTTGACCTTAGTTGTGAATCTGGCTGGGACGGTGCTAGCAGATGTAGAACTACGGTAGGATTGGATGAGCACCGGACAGTGGTCAGAGGAACTCTTCAGAAGACCATGTTTCGGTCATCTTGTTCTCAAACACCCTGAAGTGCGAGAATGTAAAGAGAGGGATCGAATCTTGCGGGTAAAGTGTACAAACCTCTGCAGAGGGTTAAAACCTAATCGATTAGCCGTGTCCCCGGTTACGGACAATTTGAGCCTCTGGACTTGGATCTATCTCGGAACTCCCAACACCCGACTGATAACTTAATTGTGGGCAACTTAGGATGATTTGGGCTATGAGACATCGGTTGGCGGAACCATGTCCTGACAGAAAACTCCATAGTATAGACTCCTGATATTCCTTTCTTGTAGGGAAAATAAAACCAGCTTTTATGCAAAAACATCAGACACAGAGCCACAAAGCCATATTGCATATAGAATAGTTTCATCATCTGCTTTCCTCATATTGTGATCTTGCCGGTACATTCAATGTACTGACCTACACGGCTGCAACATCTCATGTTGCAGATATGTTCCTTCCGACGAGTAAGAGTACGGTATAGGGTTACGGTCTACACTCAACCTGCCGATGGCGTTGATGGGACTCCACACCTAATTGTTTGTTTTCGCTGAGACTTATGAGGTATATATCCGTTTTACATTATTTATACATGTGATTGCACTTTGATATATACATTGATGTACTGTGTGTGCCAGCATACCGATCCAGGGATGGCACAGATAAACAGAGGCTTGACCGTCTGAGGTCGGGTCACTATAGATATGGTATCAGAGCACATGTTGACTGTAGGACGTGACCCTAGAAATCGGAAAGCCCCTAGGACAGGAAATCTCTAAAACTTTATTTTCAAAAGAATCGATTACTTCTCATATTTTCTGATTTTATCAAATATCCTCTCTTACCACAAATAGTTAGAGTATACCCCTTTCCATTTTGACCACACGGAGTATCAACCGAATCCGCTCCAAGAAGGACAAGATATCGGACAACCGATGACCATTTCAGAGTAAACATGATTTGACCTTGCATTAGAAGAGTTGAAGCTACACCAGTTGAAGACTCCGACGACTTGAAGAATCAGAAGAATTATTCGACCGTTAGAGGACCAAACCCTGTTATACACTTACATTAGATGCGACAATTTGTGAGCTATCGTTTGTTTGATGTTTTTCTGACAGCCACAAAATAAAACTCGTTTCTTCAAAACTATTGTTTGTATTGTGTATATTCCTCCCCACCCCTCTCTTATCTCACCCTAAACCCTTGGACCCAGTAGATGATGAATGAAGCCGGACTGGTATTTTCTGGACCAAAAACCCAGCCGGAAGCAGAGCTATGGATTCAGAACATGGAGAATCACTTCGGGAGCAATTTGGTTTCAAGGAAGAATGAAGTATCGTACGCTCTTCAGTACTTTGAAGGAAGTGCTGCAACATGGTGGCAGATGCATCAAGCTATACAGGGATGGAATGGAGCAAGGACTTGGGAAGAATTTAAGAAGACTCTGACAAGATCCCGTCTTATCCGGAAGCACCATGATATCCCAAGAAATAAACCTTGTGCCTGCAAGATTTGCGGAGAAATAGGACACACCCAGGATGAACACAAGGATGGATGCCCTCATTGTGACGAGAAACACCCAGCTGAGGAATTCCCAACTAGTCAGGTGACTTGTTTCTTGTGTGAAGGAACCACCCACTACCCAGCTCAGTGTTACATTTACCCCATGGTGCAACAAACTATCCGGAAGCAGGAAGAAGGAATGAAAGAAGCCCTCCGAGAAGTTATGAAAGACCATGTGATTAAGGAAAGTGTTGAAGACCTTGATGGAGAAAGCCTCAACAGATTTTACTCCAATGCATGTTATTCATGTGGAGAAGGAGGACATTTTTCACAGTATTGCACCAAGGAAAGAAAAGAGTATCTGGGATACTTCCCGACAGAAGCAGTGGAGTTTGATCCACAGGGAATAGAATGTTCGATCAGAACGAAGAAAACCAGGAAGAGAAAACAAAGACACCCTCAGAACAACCCAATTTCTACAAAGAGGGACAAGAGTCATTTTACCTATTTTGAATGTAAGGACATCGGGCATTATGCCAATGATTGTCTCGAAAGTAAGCAAGGAACTCAAGGAGCAGGCACCATCACCAAGATGCCTTGATACATGCCGGAAGTTATTTGTTTTCGTTGCAAGGAAGCAGGACATTTTGCTAGGGATTGTTCAAATCATGAGAAAGCTGGAGCTGAGTAGTGGAGATGTTGATATCAGTAATAAGGGTAGTATGGAAAACACTTTTTCATGAGAATGCGGGGTTGAGTTATGTAATAGATTACTCAGAGATTGTAATAATTCATGACTCAATAAAGTTTGATATGTCATATGCTGAAAGGCTTTAAAGAGTTGTTATGTTTTATCTTGGAAATTAAGATTCTGGGTGAACATGGAAGAAAATGAGTTGTGATGCATAAACTGGATGTTGGAAATTGAGTTTGAAGTTTTGTTCGGATGATATGAATGTGTACCCAAGGAGATAGGTACCTTATTCTGAGCACCATTTTTGTTTTACAACTACAGATGACGACCCTTTATGAGTCTTTCCTCAAGGGACTGGAGACGATCATGACGCTGACAAGTGATCATGATTACCCAAAAATCCTGAAGGACATGAAGAAGCATATTCACCTTGAAGGAGATGCAGTCTACAAAGGCTATCCCTTCATGCAAAAGGGAGTGGAACTTTGGTATGTGGAGGTACACCTCCACCGTATGAAAGGAGTTTGCCCAAAGACGATGAGGCAGTACTTTTTCATCTCATGTGTACCACAAGCAACTTTCTTCGACGCTGTTTGTGAAGCAGCCATGGAAACCATACGCCAGATCGGAGATATACTTGAAGCAAGACTCCGTTATACTCAGGAATACCTAAGTGAAGTGCATGCAGAGATGATGGAGATGAAGCTCAAGGCCACCACGATGAAAAAGAAGATTGAAGATTTCAAGGAGCATGTCGCCCAATTCCAGTGGGATTGAAGGATCCTCAAGGAGGAAAAATGAATAAAGTGGGAAGTAATGCTTGACCATACCAAACCATGTGGATGGCGGCATTTGTAATAAAGTATTTCTTTGGAATTTGGATTTATGAAAAATGGTTAAGGAGGTAATAAAAGATTTGATATGAAAATAATATGATTTATGGATGAACTAGTGCATTTCATTTAAGTGTGGTAGTACTTCGTAAAGCCACAGAATCAATGAAAAAAAGGCGTTGTTCATGACGATCCATAGGAAGGAGCCGAACGAAATAAGTTGGAGTTTGATTATGATGGTTACCCCAAGAGTATGACAAAATGAAGTACTATTGGATTTAAAGGAGGTTTAATGTTGGAATATGGAACAACTGTAACTCCACGGATGAGTTAACACTATGCAAGCGCTGAAGTGGACCCATAACCCACATGCCTAGGATTTGACAAAGGGACAAGCACAATCTTGTTGAAGGAAGAATTCTGGAAGAAGCTGTGAATTGATCAGCAGACATTACATAGGATGTTACGTAAACCCCGAGATTGTGAAGAACGATAGATGTTTTGTTCAGCTTGCAGAATCAATGGGTTTACCCAAACCCAGTTCGAGGACAAGAGAAATTTCTGCAAAGCTTGTGAGGATGCCCGACTGTTAGAAATACGAGATTCACTAAACCTTATATAGGGTAATGATTTGGGTGCGGAATGAATTGATCACCATACCGACTTACTCTTATCATTCACTCTTGATATTTGGAATGGTAAATCTGAGAGACTTACCCAGAGTAAAGTGACGACGCTCATTGAAGCCTTTCTTAAGCCTTAGAATGGTATGATGATAAACCCATGTACATGGCAGCTGTTGCCAATTGTAGATTATACGGTGAGAATGAAGCCAGTGCCCTTTTTCTGCAGAAACCATTAATGGTAGGCCACCATGAGTATTTCGATAGTTGTCTAGAACGGACGCAGACCTATCAGCTAAGATCCAGTCTCGGACGAACTTCATCTTTGACGAAGCGACCAAAGATTTTGAGGAAAACGCTATGCTTCTGACAGAAGAGCATTAATGAAGGAGCTATTGTAAGATATGTGAAGAGATAGATATTGTTGGAACTCCGGAGGAAGTATCTGAGTTTATTGGAACTGTAACCTTGCTTTTAAGTGTGGTAGCACCCCTGACCCTTCCGGCCAAAATATTTGCTAGAAGACCCCAACCCCTAACCTTTTCTTGCTAGCCTCTTCGAATCTCGAGGACGAGATTCATTTTAAGTGTGGTAGTTTGTAACATCCCAAAATTATAAATTTGGGAATGTCATAATAGTTTAAAATATATGATTGTTGATTGATTGTTGAGTGATTGATTGAGTGAAATTTATTAGAATTTTAAACTTTTGAAGTTTTGTTGAGAGTGAATAAAAGGACTTTCCAAAAAAATCTGTTTGAAAATATTTGAATTTGGAAATATTTCAAACTTCATGTCACTCAATGATCCTCATGATTTCTTCAATGAAAGAGAGTGGGAAGTAAAGAAAATTTCATTTTGAAGTTGTCATTTTAATTTATTTATTTTAACTCAAAGTGGCATTTGAGTTTTATTCAAAAACTTTTCTGACAAAGAACACTTGAACAAAAGTGTTGAGAGGGAGTAACATGACACCCCAAAAATGTTGGAATAAATTTTCCATAGAGTTTTGAAAGTCATTTTGATTTTTGCTTGAATTTAAAAAAATGACTTTTCAAAAAGTATTTTATTTTCCCCTGAAAAATATCCCATTAAATTGGGCTTAATTTTTCTGATTGTTTTGATATATAATACTCCTATGTTTTATTTTTTAAAATGATTTTTATTCGCGGAATCTTTTTAAAAAGGAAAGGTATTTTTTTGTTTTGGGCCAAATCCGGCCCGATCGCGCCAGATCATCTCTTTTCTCACGAACGGGATTTCGTTCCCGAGCACAGCCGCGTCGGCCATCGCCGGATATCGCGGGATTCACGAAATCCCTTGCCCCCTCCTCCAAACCGACCTCCCCCCTATAAAAAGGCCACCAACCGCACCCATTCCCGCCCCTAGAGCCGCCTCTCCTCGCCCCACACTACTGCGCCACCTCGCCGGAGTTCGCCGGAGCACCGCCACCAATGTTGCCCCGCCCCACCACCTCCGGCCATCCCCGCCACCCACGGACCCCACCAATCGCTCTGCCCCGCTCTGCCGCTCCCGACCGTCCCTTCCCCGACGTCATAGGGCCACCGGAGGATGTCACCGGAGCTCCACTAGGACCCCATCACCGGAACTGCTACAGTAAATCCCGACCTACTGTTTTTTCCCGTTCTGTTTTTAAAACAGAATAGTTTCAATCTTGTAAAATCCATAGTTAATTATCTATGAGGTATTTTTGAGTGATTCCAACTGCCTTGGATCACAAATTTTATGAAGTTTCTGTTAGTTCAATTTTATTTCACATTTGAGTAGTTTAAATTCGTGTTTGTATGAATTTGCTCCAATCACTAGATTTGAGATATTTTGAGTTAGGAATATTATTTTTGACCGATTCTTTTTGCTACTGGTTACTTATTAGACTAGCTACGCAGTAGTGTTTAGTTTGCATGTTAGTGAGTTAGTTAGATTAGCTTTTTATTGTAAACAGTACTGTTTACTCTGTTTTTAGTACTGTTTGTAGTTTAATTATTATTAATTAGTTTCTTTTGCTAGTTTTCGCCAGTGTGTCATATATTCTATTGGTTAACAGTAGGTGATTTCTAGGATTTATTAGACTTAGTATTCTTGAGGTTCTAGGTGTTGTTTATTGTATGACTAGTTGCTAGCAATAGGAATAGTGTTAGAGGTTCTAGGTACTGTTAGAATTTTATTATAGGAAAAATACTTTATGTTACATAGCGAATAATTATTTTTACCTTGTGTTAAGTATTTTTTTTGTTTTAGGATTTTTACTTGTTGTTAGGTAGAGTTGTTGTGGTGTAGATTAGCCCTATAAGTTTATTTGAGTGATTTGGAGTTTTCTTTGGTTTTTACCTTCGATCCTATTTCGATTTCGTTGTTATTTTGATTGTTATGATTGAGTGCTAGAATGATTGCTTATGTGAATACTATGCTTGCTTGTATAGATTTCATCGGAGAGTGACGACTAGTTTATCAAGTTTTTAAGAGCGATAATATCTTCACCAACTGGCCAGGCAAGTTCACTTTGACCATGTTTTTCATACCTATATTTTTATTGCATTTAGTGTCATCCTTGCAACAACTTCTCCAGTAGTGATATTGATTCTTGTAGTTGAGTAGAATGCATGAGGTAGGAACCCACCTCCCTGTTACCAAGCCCGGTACGTATATAGTTTTAATGCTACGCTGTAGTAGACGGGGTTTGGTATGAGTGCTCGGGGGTGGTGTGAGAATGAAGGACTTTACGTCAAAGACGACAAATTCATGATGGCATCTACAAGGACTGCATCTTCAGGACTGCTCAAGATTTCGAGACTCGAGACAAGAATTCAATACACACTACTGGGTGAAGGACGGTTGACGGGCACCCTGGAGAAACCAGTGGTTGGCCGGGATGCATGGAGAAGCGCCATAACATCTTGCGGAAAGCTTCACCCAGACTCAAAGAGACGGAAGAATACTTCATGCCTGGAAGCTTACCTGTGCAACCGCAAGTCACTATGGGCTCTGGCTTGGTTGACCTTAGTTTTGACTCTGGCTAGGACGGTGCTAGCAGATGTAGAACTACGGTAGGATTGGATGAGCACCGGATAGTGGTCAGAGGAACTCTTCGGAAGAGCATGTTTTGGTCATCTTGTTCTCAAACACCCTGAAGTCCGAGAATGTAAAGAGAGGGATCGAATCTTGCGGGTAAAGTGTGCAAACCTCTGCAGAGGGTTAAAACCTAATCGATTAGCCGTGTCCCCGGTTACGGACAATTTGAGCCTCTGGATTGGATCTATCTCGGAACTCTCAACACCGGACTGATAACTTAATTGTGGGCAACTTAGGATGATTTGGGCTAGGAGACATCGGTTGGCAGAACCATGTCCTGACAGAAAACTCCATAGTACAGACTCCTCATATTCCTTTGTTGTAGGGAAAATAAAACCAGCTTTTACGCAAAAACATCAGACACAGAGCCACAAAGCCATATTGCATATAGAATAGTTTCATCATCTGCTTTCCTCATATTGTGATCTTGCTGGTACATTCAATGTACTGACCTACATGGCTGCAACGTCTCATGTTGCAGATATGTTCCTTCCGACGAGTAAGAGTACGATACAGGGTTACGGTCTACACTCAACCTGCCGATGGCGTTGATGGGACTCCACACCTGATTGTTTGTTTCCGCTGAGACTTATGAGGTATATATCTGTTTTACATTATTTATACATGTGATTGCACTTTGATATATACATTGATGTACTGTGTGTGCCAGCATACCGATCCAGGGATGGCACAAATACACAGAGGCTTGACCGTCTGAGGTCGGGTCACTATAGATATGGTATCAGAGCACATGTTGACTGTAGGATGTGACCCTAGAAATCGGAAAGCTCCTAGGACAGGAAATCTCTAAAACTTTATTTTCAAAAGAATCCATTACTTCTCATCTTTTCTGATTTTATCAAATATCCTCTCTTACCTCAAATAGTTAGAATATACCCCTTTCCATTTTGACCACACGGAGGATCAACCGAATCCGCTCCAAGAAGGACAAGATATCGGACAACCGATGACCATTTCAGAGTAAACATGATTTGACCATGCATTAGAAGAGTTGAAGCTACACCAGTTGAAGACTCCGACAACTTGAAGAATCAGAAGAATTATTCGACCATTAGAGGACCAAACCTTGTTATACACTTACATTAGATGTGACAATTTGTGAGCTATCGTTTGTTTGATGTTTTTCCGACAGCCACAAAATAAAACTCGTTTCTTCAAAACTATTGTTTGTATTGTGTATATTCCTCCCCACCCCTCTCTTATCTCACCCTAAAACCCTTGGACCCAGTAGATGATGAATGAAGTTGGACTGGTATTCTCTGGACCAAAAACCCAGCCGGAATCAGAGCTATGGATTCAGAACATGGAGAATCACTTCGGGAGCAATTTGGTTTCAAGGAAGAATGAACTATCGTACGCTCTTCAGTACTTTGAAGGAAGTGCTGCAACATGGTGGCAGATGCATCAAGCTATACAGGGATGGAATGGAGCAAGGACTTGGGAAGAATTTAAGAAGACTCTGACAAGATCCCGTCTTATCCGGAAGCACCATGATATCCCAAGAAATAAACCTTGTGCCTGCAAGATTTGCGGAGAAATAGGACACACCCAGGAGGAACACAAGGATGGATGCCCTCGTTGTGAGGAGAAACACCCAGCTGAGGAATGCCCAACTAGTCAGGTGACTTGTTTCTTGTGTGAAGGAACCACCCACTACCCTGCTCAGTGTTACATTTACCCCATGGTGCAACAAACTATTCGGAAGCAGGAAGAAGGAATGAAAGAAGCCCTCCGAGAAGTTATGAAAGACCATGTGATTAAGGAAAGTATTGAAGACCTTGATGGAGAAAGTGTAACACCCCGGATGTAACTTTCCCCAATTTGTACTCCAACTCTTGCCGTTTCCGGCGTTAAGTTATTTTATTTTCTCGGGTTCGGGTTTTGGTCTCCGTGTGTTGTTGTCGTTGTCATGCATCTCATATCATGTCATCATGTGGATTGCATTTGCATACGTGTTCATCTCATGCATTCGAGCATTTTCCCCGTTGTTCGTTTTGCATTCCAGCGCTTCGTTCTCCTTCGGTGGTCATTTCTACCTTTCTTTCGTCTGTAGGGATTAAACATTTCCGGATTGGACCGAGACTTGCCAAGCAGCCTTGGTTTACTACCGGTAGACCGCCTGTCAAGTTTCGTACCATTTGGACTTCATTTGATACTCCAACAGTTAACCGAGGGACCGAAAAGGCCTCGTGTGTGTTGCAGCCCAACACCCCTCCATCATCTAGAGCGTTCGATCACGATCGCGTGGCCGAAAACCGCACCTCATTTGCACTCTCCTAGCTCCCTCTACCTCTATTTAAAGTCCCCTCCCGAAATTCGCGGGTCTCCTCTCTCCCAAACCCTAAAAATCCGCTCGCGCCGCCGCCGGACACGTCCGTCTTGGACGGACAAAGTCGCCGCTGCCGTCCGCGCCAACCAAGGCATGCCACGTGGCAGGTCGCCTCCACCACCGCCCGCGGCCCGCCAGGCCCGAGGAGAGCCCCCGTGGCCCGGGTCTCCTCCTCCGCCGCCCGACCCTTCTCCTTCCTCCCGCGCCGCTCGCCGGCTCCCCGCTGCCACCGCGCCGGCGCCGCGCCTCCGCAGCTCCGCCGCCTCGCCATCACCGCCCGGAGCCGCCGCGCCACCTCGACGCCGGCGCTCGCCGCCCCGTCCACCGTCGCCTTGGCGCCCGTCCTCGCCGCTGCCGCCGCGGGAGAAGTCCTGCGTCCTCCCCGACGAACTCTGGCGAAACCCCGGCGGTCCTCGGTTTCCGTGCTTCGGATCTGAGATCTGTTTTTTTTAGGGTTGACTTTTCTCAGAAAACCCTAGCTCATATGCCCTTACTCATCGCATCGTAACTTTACATCCGTAGCTCCGTTTTGAGCATATAGCATATCAAAATGTTCATCTCAGAGAGTACATCATTTCATTCCATTGCATCATTTTCATTTGAGTTCATCTTGATGCCCGAAATGCGGTTAGAAGAGGGCTACTTGAGATAATTGTCAGATCTGCTGCTCCATTTAGACATTTGTCATTTTTGCCATGATTATTGTGTGCATGCTATGCCCATGAGTTCTACATATGTTTTTTAAGGGCTTTGTCATCTTTCCAGAGGTGCAACCCATGTATTTTTGTGATGTGCGTGATGACTAGCACAAGCTTGCCAAGTGAGGCACTTGGTAATTCTGATTTCAGGGAGTTAGCAATTCCACTAAGTCCTTGATCTGTTTATCTCATGATGCCATATGTTCATGTTGTTTCCTAGTGATCCGTGCCTCGTTTGAGGATGATCAGTAAGGATGTTTTGTTAATCTTGTAGTGCTCTATACATCGATGTCCTTGTTTGCAATTATGGAGCACCCTAGCTTGAGCCAATCGAGCTCTATTTTTGCTACTTTGTGAATCTGGGCAGATTGTCTACTTGTTAGCGATTTTGCCGATGATGTTGTAGTTGATCCGTGCATGCTATGTTATTGTTCTTGCCATGTCTAGCTTGCATTTTGTGTATTCTTGATGGGTGTAAGCTTAGCTTATCATGACTTGCTCCGTGGTGAGGGCATCGAGCTCGTAAACATGCCTACTTGAGTTATGTTTCAGCATGTGCCAGTTTTCACTAAGTCTGAAAACTGATTATGTTTTTGCTATGTTCACATGCTTGCAATTGTATTTTCTGATCCCTTTTGGCGCAAGGTCACTAAGGGACTTTTTTTAAGCTCTTTGAGTAGCTCCATGCCATGCTTTACTTTGCCATGTTCAGGTCCTGTAGCATGTAGTTTTATTGCTCCGAAGTGTGCTACCTAATCTGAAATTCCAGACAAGTGTTAATTTCACCAAGTCTGAAATCTGTTTGCCATATGCATTTTTGCCATGCTTGTTTGAACCTGTTAATGGATGAATTGGCCGTAGATCAGTGCTAGACTTTTGTTAAGAATCATGAATGCATCCTTGCCATGTATTTTTATGCCATGTTTGGTTGCTGTAGCACATTCATCTCATTGCATTTAGATGGCTACTTGCTGTAAATCGCAGACCGGTGTCATATTTGAATCGCTTGCCATTTCCAAACCGTAACTCCGATTACGACGTTCTTTATATTGTTTTCAAGCGATTTAATCTCTTCTTTCAAGTGGCACACCTGGATTCCCAAGTTGAGGCCAGGTTCATGCATCCCTTGTCAAATCTTGCATATGCATCCCGCATCGCATCCCGCTTAGCATATCATCTTTGCATCATATTGTTTGATCCTTGCACGTGGTTGATTGTGTCCTTGTTGCTTGTTTGTCTTGTTTGGGTAGAGCCGGGAGACGAGTTCACTAATGAGGAGCCCGTTGAGTTTGCTTCCGAGGATCCAGTCAACTCTTACAACTTTGTAGGCAAGATGATCATACCCTCGAAATCACTACTATCTTTGCTTTGCTAGATGCTCGCTATTTTGCTATGCCAATGCTACGATGCCTACCACTTGCATTCAAGCCTCCCAAATTGCCATGTCAAACCTCTAACCCACCTTATCCTGGCAAACCGTTGATTAGCTATGTTACCGCTTTGCTCAGCCCCTCTTATAGCATTGCTAGTTGCCAGTGAAGATTGGAGGCCGTTCCTTGTTGGAACATTTATTTACTTGTTGGGATATCATTATATTATTTTGTTATCTTAATGCATCTATACAATTGGTAAAGGGTGGAAGGCTCGGCCTCTCGCCTAGTGTTTTGTTCCACTCTTGCCGCCCTAGTTTCTGCCATATCGGTGTTATGTTCCCGGATTTTGTGTTCCTTACGCGGTTGAGTTATAATGGGAACCCCTTGATAGTTCGCCTTGATTAAAGCTTTTCCAGCAATGCCCAACCTTGGTTTTACCATTTTCCACCTAGCCTCTTTTTCCCTTGGGTTTCCGGAGCCCGAGGGTCATCATATTTTAAACCTCCCTGGGCCAGTGCTCCTCTGAGTGTTGGTCCAAAGTAGAGTCCTGTGCAGCGCCCCCTCGGGGAAACTCGAGGTTTGGTTTTAGTTGTATGGAGCGCTCATCTGAGTGTGCCCTGAGAAAGAGATATGTGCAGCTCCTATCGGGATTTGTCGGCACATTCGGGCGGTGTTGCTGGTCTTGTTTTAACCTGTCGAAGTGTCTTGAAGAACTGAGGTACCGAGTCTGATCGGAATGCCTTGGGAGGAGGTCTATTCCTTCGTTGACCGTGAGAGCTTGTCATGGGCTAAGTTGGGACTCCCCTGCAGGGATTTGAACTTTCGAAAGCCGTGCCCGCGGTTATGGGAAGATGGGAATTTGTTAATGTCCGGTTGTAGATAACTTGAACCTTAATTTAATTAAAATGAATCAACTGAGTGTGTTACCGTGATGGCCTCTTCTCAGCGGAGTCCGGGAAGTGGACACGGTGTTGGAGTGATGTTTGTGCAGGTTGCTCTCTAGTTTCTCGCTCGCGTTTTGCCTCCTCTTCTCGCTCTCTTTTGCGAACAGGATAGCCACCATATTTGCTAGTCGCTTGCTGCAGCTCCACATATTTACCTTACCTTACCTATAAGCTTAAATAGTCTTGATCGCGAGGGTGCGAGATTGCTGAGTCCCTGTGGCTCACAGATTACTATTACACCAGATGCAGGGCCTGATGATTCCGCTCCAGGTGACGCGCTCGAGCTCAAGTGGGAGTTCGACGAGGACTCTCAACGATACTATGTTTCCTTTCCTGATGTTCAGTAGTGATGCCCAGTTGGGGGTGATCGGGACCGTGTCGCATGTTGGGTTATCTTTTATTTTGGCGCCGTAGTCGGGCCATGAGTGGTTGGATGATGTAATGTTATTTATGTACCTTGATTGACGTGGCGAGTGTAAGCCAACTATGTTATCTCCCCTTTTATTACATATATATTACATGGGATGTTGTGAAGATTGCCTAACTTGCGACATATGCCTTCAATGCGATTATGCCTCTAAGTCGTGCCTCGACACGTGGGAGATATAGTCGCATCGAGGGTGTTAAAAGTTGATTGTGTCCTTGTTGCTTGTTTGTCTTCTTTGGGTAGAGCCGGGAGACGATTTCGGTAACGAGGAGCCCATTGAGTTTGCTTTCGAGGATCCAGTCAACTCTGACAACTTTGCAGGCAAGATGATCATACCCTCGAAATCACTACTATCTTTGCTTTGCTAGATGCTCGCTCTTTTGCTATGCCAATGCTACGATGCCTACCACTTGCTTTGAAGCCTCCCAAATTGCCATGTCAAGCCTCTAACCCACCTTGTCCTAGCAAACCATTGATTGGTATGTTACTGCTTTGCTCAGGCCCTCTTATAGCGTTGCTAGTTGCCGGTGAAGATTGGAGGCCGTTCCTTGTTGGAACATTTATTTACTTGTTGGGATATCATTATATTATTTTGTTATCTTAATGCATCTATACACTTGGTAAAGGGTGGAAGGCTCGGCCTCTCGCCTGGTGTTTTGTTCCACTCTTGCCGCCCTAGTTTCCGTCATATCGGTGTTATGTTCCCGGATTTTGCGTTCCTTACGCGGTTGGGTTATAATGGGAACCCCTTGATAGTTCGCCTTGATTAAAGCTTTTCCAGCAATGCCCAACCTTGGTTTTACCATTTGCCACCTAGCCTCTTTTTCCCTTGGGTTTCCGGAGCCCGAGGGTCATCTTATTTTAAACCCCCCCGGGCCAGTGCTCCTCTGAGTGTTGGTCCAAACTAGAGTCCTGTGCAGCGCCCCCTCGGGGAAACTCGAGGTTTGGTTTTAGTTGTATAGAGCGCTCATCTGAGTGTGCCCTGAGAAAGAGATATGTGCAGCTCCTACCGGGATTTGTCGGCACATTCGGGCGGTGTTGCTGGTCTTGTTTTAACCTGTCGAAGTGTCTTGAAGAACCGAGGTACCGAGTCTGATCGGAACATCTCGGGATGAGGTCTATTCCTTCGTTGACCGTGAGAGCTTGTCATGGGCTAAGTTGGGACTCCCCTGCAGGGATTTGAACTTTCAAAAGCCATGCCCGCGGTTATGGGAAGATGGGAATTTGTTAATGTCCAGTTGTAGAAAACTTGAACCTTAATTTAATTAAAATGAATCAACTGAGTGTGTTACCGTGATGGCCTCTTCTCGGCGGAGTCCGGGAAGTGGACACGATGTTGGAGTAATGTTTGCACAGGTTGTTCTCTAGTTTCTCGCTCGCGTTTTGCCTCCTCTTCTCGCTCTCTTTTGCGAATAGGATAGCCACCATATTTGCTAGTCGCTTGCTGCAGCTCCACATATTTACCTTGCCTTACCTATAAGCTTAAATAGTCTTGACCGCGAGGGTGCGAGATTGCTGAGTCCCTGTGGCTCACAGATTACTATTACACCAGATGCAGGGCCTGATGATTCCACTCCAGGTGACGCGCTCGAGCTCAAGTGGGAGTTCGACGAGGACTCTCAACGATACTATGTTTCCTTTCCTGATGTTCAGTAGTGATGCCCAGTTGGGGGTGATCGGGACCGTGTCGCATGTTGGGTTATCTTTTATTTTGGCGCCGTAGTCGGGCCATGAGTGGTTGGATGATGTAATGTTATTTATGTACCTTGATTGACGTGGCAAGTGTAAGCCAACTATGTTATCTCGCCTTTTATTACATATATATTACATGGGATGTTGTGAACATTGCCTAACTTGCGACATATGCCTTCAATGCGATTATGCCTCTAAGTCGTGCCTCGACACGATGCGATGAGTAAGGGCATATGAGCTAGGGTTTTCTGAGAAAAGTCAACCCTAAAAAAATAGATCTTAGATCCGAAGTGCGGAAACCGAGGACCGCCGGGGTTTCGCCGGAGTTCGTCGGGGAGGACGCCGGACTTCTCCCGCGGCGGCAGCGGCGAGGACGGGCGCCGAGGCGACGGTGGCCGGGGCGGCGAGCGCCGGCGTCGAGGTGGCGCGGCGGCTCCGGGCGGTGATGGCGAGGCGGTGGAGCTGCGGAGGCGCGGCGCCGGCGCCATGGTGGCAGAGAGCCAGCGAGCTGCGCGGGAGGAAGGAGAAGGGTCGGGCGGCGGCGGAGGAGACCCGGGCCACGGGGGCTCTCCTCGGGCCCGGCGGGCCGCGGGCGGTGGTGGAGGCGACCTGCCACGTGGCGTGCCCTGGTTGGCGCGGACGGCGGCGGTGACTTTGTCCGTCCAGGACGGACGTGTCCGGCGGCGGCGCGAGGGGATTTTTAGGGTTTGGGAGAGAGGAGATCCGCGAATTTCGGGAGGGGACTTTAAATAGAGGTAGAGGGAGCTAGGAGAGTCCAAATGAGGTGCGGTTTTCGGCCACGCGATCATGATCGAACGCTCTAGATGATGGAGAAGGTTTTGGTGGGTTTTGGGCCAAATTGGAGGGGTGTTGGGCTGCAACACACATGAGGCCTTTTCGGTCCCTCGGTTAACCGTTGGAGTATCAAACTAAGTCCAAATGGTACGAAACTTGACAGGCGGTCTACTGGTAGTAAACCAAGGCCGCTTGGCAAGTCTCAGTCCAATCCGGAAATGTTTAATCCCCACACATGAAAGAAAGGTAGAAATGACCACCGGAGGAGAACGAAGCGCCGGAATGCAAAACAGACAACGGGGAAAATGCTCGAATGCATGAGATGAACACGTATGAAAATGCAATGCACATGATGACATGATATGAGATGCATGACAATGACAACAACACACGGAGACAAAAACCCGAACCCGAGAAAATAAAATAACTTAACGCCGGAAACCGCAAGAGTTGGAGTACAAATTGGGGAAAGTTACATCCAGGGTGTTACAGAAAGACTCAACAGATTTTACTCCAATGCATATTATTCATGTGGAGAAGGAGGACATTTTTCATAGTATTGCACCAAGGAAAGAAAAGAGTATCTGGGATACTTCCCAAGAAGCAGTGGAGTTTGATCCACAGGGAATAGAACGTTCGATCAGAACGAAGAAAACCAGGAAGAGAAAACAAAGACACCCTTAGAACAACCCAATTTCTACAAAGAGGGACAAGAGTCATATTACCTGTTTTGAATGTAAGGACGTCGGGCATTATGCCAATGATTGTCTCGAAAGGAAGCAAGGAACTCAAGGAGCAGGCACCATCACCAAGAAGCCTCGATACATGCCGGAAGTTATTTGTTTTCGTTGCAAGGAAGCAGGACATTTTGCTTGGGATTGTTCAAATCATGAGAAAGCTGGAGCTGAGTAGTGGAGATGTTGATATCAGTAATAAGGGTAGTATGGAAAACACTTTTTCATGAGAATGCGGGGTTGAGTTATGTAATAGATTACTCAGAGATTGTAATAATTCATGACTCAATAAAGTTTGATATGTCATATGCTGAAAGGCTTTAAAGAGTTGTTATGTTTTATCTTGGAAATTAAGATTCTGGGTGAACATGGAAGAAAATGAGTTGTGATGCATAAACTGGATGTTGGAAATTGAGTTTGAAGTTTTGTTTGGATGATATGAATGTGTACCCAAGGAGATAGGTACCTTATTCTGAGCACCATTTTTGTTTTACAACTGTAGATGACGACCCTTTATGAGTCTTTCCTCAAGGGACCGGAGACGATCATGACCCTGACAAGTGATCATGATTACCCAAAAATCCTGAAGGAGATGATGAAGCATATTCACCTTGAAGGAGATGCAGTCTACAAAGGCTATCCCTTCATGCAAAAGGGAGTGGAACTTTGGTATGTGGAGGTACACCTCCACCGTATGAAAGGAGTTTGCCCAAAGACGATGGGGCAGTACTTTTTCATCTCACGTGTACCACAAGCAACTTTCTTCGACGCTGTTTGTGAAGCAGCCATGGAAGCCATACGCCAGATCGGAGATATACTTGAAGCAAGACTCCGTTATACTCAGGAATACCTAAGCGAAGTGCATGCAGAGATGATGGAGATGAAGCTCAAGGCCACCTTGATGAAAAAGAAGATTGAACATTTCAAGGAGCATGTCGCCCAATTCCAGTGGGATTGAAGGATCCTCAAGGAGGAAAAATGAATAAAGTGGGAAGTAATGCTTAACCATACCAAACCATGTGGATGGCGGCATTTGTAATAAAGTATTTCTTTGGAATTTGGATTTATGAAAAATGGTTAAGGAGGTAATAAAAGATTTGATATGAAAATAATATGATTTATGGATGAACTAGTGCATTTCATTTAAGTGTGGTAGTACTTCGTAAAGCCATAGAATCTGAAAGTGCGTTATATCGACTAGAGGGGGGGTGAATAGGCAATTTTTATGGAAGTCTTCAAAACGTGGAAGTTATGAAGACAAACGATAGAAGTAAACCTATTATCCTGCAACGGAAGGTAGACTACACTAGGCAAGCCATAGTCAAGTATTCAATAGAGTGAAAGCACAATGACTAATAGCAGCAATGTAGTGAGGATCAGGTAGGAAGATATTGTGAAGCCACACAGAACATGCAGTCACTCAGTGAAGACAAAAGATAGTGCGAACATACAATGACTTCACAAGGAGTAACAGTAAGTAAGGGGAAGGGAAGATGAAACCAGTGACTCGTTGAAGACAATGATTTGTTGGACCAGTTCTAGTTGCTGTGACAACTGTACGTCTGGTTAGGACGGCTAGGTATTTAAACCTTAGGACACACAGTCCCGGACACCCAGTCCTGAACACGCAGCTCAGGACACCCAGTCCTCACTGTATTCCCCTTGAGCTAAGGTCACACATACCTCACCCAATCACTCTGGTAAGTCTTCAAGGTAGACTCCCAAACCTTCACAGACTTCGTTCACCGGCAATCCACAATGTCTCTTGGATGCTCAGAACGCGACGCCTAACCGGCTGGAGGATGCACAGTCCTCAAGTGTAATAAGTCTTCAGATCACACAGACAAGAAGACTTAAGTGATGCCTAATTCTCTTTGGCTCTGGGTGGTTAGGGCTTTATCCTCGCAAGGAATTCTCTCTCAAAGGCTTCGAGGTGGGTTGCTCTCAAACGACAAAAGTCGTACTCTCAATCTGAGCAGCCAACCGTTTATGGTTGTAGGGGGTGGGCTACTTATAGCCACTTGGCAACCCGACCTGATTTGTCTGAAATGACCCTGGGTCACTAAGGAACTGACACGTGTTCCAACGGTCAGATTTCAAACTCACACGGCAACTTTACTTGGGCTACAAGCAAAGCTGACTTGTCCGACTCTGGACAAGATTCACTCTCATAGTCTTCACTCAAAGACATAGGTTATGGTTAGGCATCACTTCAGTCATTCTGACTGGTTCTCTTGGACCCCACTTAACAGTACGGTGGTTCCTATGACTCAACACAAAAGAAAGAGAACTACAAAAGATCTAAGTCTTCGAGCTCCATAGGCTTCATGTGGTGTCTTCTCTTGTCATAGTCTTCAAATGTGAATATCTTCATATACCACCTTTGACTTCAATGTCTTCATACATTTTTAGTGGTCATCTATGGTAGGAAAACCGAATCAATGAGGGACTTCTACCTGTGTTATCCTGTAATTCTCACAAACACATTAGTCCGTCAACTAGGTTTGTCATCAATACTCCAAAACCAACTAGGGGTGGCACTAGATGCACTTACAATCTCCCCCTTTTTGGTGATTGATGACAAACTAGTTGAAGTTTTCAACGGGGAATATAATCTGTGAAATTGTAAAGGATAAGGAATTGTCTTCATAAGTTGCAAGGGCTCCCCCTGAAGATGTGCATATAAGTAATTTGCTTTTGGAATGCAAATGCACATGGCAGGTTGTACTTGTGGAGATCCACTTCAACTTATGATGACAATCCACTATGCATGTGAAAGTATATGAAGATAATGACACGCATAATGGAAAATGGACGTCTGCAGAATGATCTAATTGCGGAATTTATCGTCGCACATGCGGAATTTATCATCGCAAAACAAAGTGGAAGATAAGTAGCAGACGACCATCGAGTTTAAGTGTTACCACTCAAAGAACCAAATGTAGCAAAACGAGAGTTGTATGCCCGAAGCAAAATATAAAGCACCCGCCCATATGGACCCGCTTGAAGACTATCAACCTCATATGCTTCTCCCCCTTTTGTCAGTAAGGACCAAAAAGGTTTGAAGACATAGAGCATCTACTCGTTCCCATGCGGAGTAGGTGAAGTAGCAGGGTCGTTGGTGGTGTTTGGCGGTGCTGAAGAGCTTGGAGCAGAGTCGAAGCGTGCTGAAGGAGGTGGCGGTGAAGTAGCATCGTCTTCATCCTCGATAACTTTGGCAGTCACAGTTCCAGCAGAGGAAGAGAACTCAGAGTCTTCAAGGGATGGAGTTCCTAGCAGCACAGCTCTTCGAGGAGGTGTGGAGTCAAACTTGAATCACTCAGTGAAGCCATCCTCTTGAAGATCATCTTTAGAACACATCATCGTTAGCCCTTTCCATGTGCGGCGACAGGTTTCATGGGCAACGAAAGCATTCTTGGTGGCAAGATTGCGAATGCGATTAACATCCACCAAGAGGCTTTTCATCTGACGCTTCAGCCAGTCATGATGCCTATCCTGTTTCTGATGAAGAGCCATAAGAAGCTCTCAATCGTTGAGAACACGAGTGCGCTTCTTGGGTCGTGGAGCAGTTGTACTATCAGTGGCTTCAGTGGAAGCAGGGTGTGGTGCACGTGTAGTGCCAGCCAAAGGATACACTCGAGTGACTGCTTCAACTCCTTTAATGTTCTGAGAGAAACTCTTATGATCTGCATTCTGAAGACTTAGAGGTTCCTTGGCAGGCTCAGGATAGATGGCTTCAATAGAGATAAACACATCAGGCAGAAAAATCCGATGATTGCGAGCAGATGGCTGATATGAGATATCGGAGTGAAGTTTGATTAGCCGCATTACCCATGGGGCGTAGAACTTCAAGCCAAACAGATCAGAGCCTGATGCAGCAAGTTGGCGAATGAAGAAGTCCTATGCATTGAAGCATTTTCCATGAAGAATATAGAAGATCAAAGTCTTCATTGCACCCTCAAGCTTGGCATGTGGAGAGTGCCCTTTGATGGGCCAGAGAGTTCGCCTGATGATGTGATAAATGGTTCTTGGCAGATACTCAAGGTCTTCAACGAAGAACTCCGTGGGATAAGCAGCATCTTGGGGCAATGGCTTCATCATGCTGAGCATCTGACTCATATCAGGTTCAGGCTTCTGAAAGATGCTCTCAATAGCTTCACTATGCAGCTGACAGCCATGCTCGTAGAGATCACCAGGAGTGGGCAAACCAGTGAGCTCAATGATGTCAAAGGCTTTGGCTTTGTGATGAACGTTTCCAGTCATCCACTCCAGGACCCAAGTCTTCGGATCTCTGCTATACCCGCTGATCTGAAGTGTGGCATAGAATTGGAGCAGCAGCTCTTCATTCCAATGCTCTTGGTCAGTAACGAACGGCAGCAGTCCAACTTCCTTGAAGCAATCCAAAGCTTCTTCCAGACAGGGCAGACCAGCTATAGCTTCAATGTCAAGGCGCTTGTGTGGGAAGATGCGACTTTGGTTGTAAAGAATGCATGAGTAATAGCTTCGCTGCGGATAGCTCCAGAACCGATCAGATGATATCCTTTCCCTTGAGTAGGGGTTCCTGGAGCTATCGAAGAATGTGTTGTCTGCTCTGAAGCCATTGATATTGAAGGAGCCAGGTGCTGATGCAGGACCTGGGAACCTTGGCAATCTTTGGATTGGCTTCTGTACCTGAGGCCTGTGCTCAACATGATAGTCGAACTGGGGACCGGCAGCAGACTCAGGAAGAGAAGTGGCGGGATCAGTGGCTTCACTGTCTTCGAATGCTTTTGTTGGGGAGGGCTCCACATTAGCTTCATTGGTGGTTGTGGCAGCCGCAAGATTTTCAAGCACGTTCTCCTTGAGAACTGCTTCTTGGTGGGACAGGGGAGTGGCAACTTGGGGGACTTCTTCTTCCGCAGCTGATGCAGCCGGATTGTCTTCAGCAGAGACTTGAGGCCTTGGACCTTTGCGAAGCCTGGGCAACGCAGGCGACACCTGTGTAGTTGGAGTTGACTGGGCCTCAAAGTCTTCTTCCTCTTGTGGGTGATCCGCCCATGAAACATCCTGTGCAATTGGCGTCAGTGGACGACCAATGCTGATGAGTTCGCTGTTCTCGAGCTGAGGAAGGACTGCACCATCTTCTACATGGTCATGTTGACCAATGTCTTCAGCAGCGATGGGGTCAGCTGCTGGAAAGTCTTCAGCTTCATGAGCCTTTGTGGAAGCAGGCTCATGGATAGTCAGTTGGCGTTCAGCTTCAGGATATACCATAGAAATGGGTTTAACTATCAAAGGCTCTGTGGGAGCAGCCCGATCTTTCTTGGTCTTCCTCTTCTTCTTGGAGGGGGCAGTAGGAGAGGCTTCAGGATGTTTCCTCTTCCTGGCTTCAGCCTCAGCAGTCCTTGTCTTCTTGAGCTCTGAAGCGGTTGACTGGCTTTTTGGCTTCGAGCCAGTCATTCTTGTTGGGAAGACAATAGGAACTGCTTCCTGCCTTGGTGCGTCGGGTTCAGCCGTACCAGGCTTCTTCTTCTTCTTTGCGGCCATCCTGGGGTCGATGCCGGGACGCCCAAGGGCCTTGCGCTTCTCAGCCTCATTGTACGCTTGCACACATCTGTCAGCCAGAACCTTCATGCGCTCACGCGAACCCTGAGCTTCTACATGTTTCTTCAGAAAGGCTTCCTTTAGCTCGTGCATCATGATCTTGAAGTTCTTCACTTCTTGCATGCTGAGCTTGGCCATATGCTTCTTGAACCGAGCCTTTTCATAGTCAATCTTTTGCTTCAGTTCAACAATGCGCTAGGCGACAGCTAGCTCTGAAGCAATGGCGCCTTGGAAGGCGACACTAAGGCCAATCGGTAGCTGCAGATCTTCGAAGCTGATGTTTGGCGTGTCAAACCACTCATCAATGAAGTTGTGGATGATTGTCACATCAAAGAGAGGCAGATCATTGAAGATTTCAACTTCTTCTTTGCTCTTGATGAGTTGCTCAAGAGCGTCATCTGCAAGATCTTCATTACTTGACAGATCGATGGCATCATTGCGCAGAATGGCAGCAGCTGTTAGCTCTTGGCCGGTGTGAGGCAGAGGCATCTTGACCTTCTGGGGCTTGGAGATGCATGATAAGTCTTTGGACTGCACACTGTCTTCAGGAGGTGTAGTTGCCAGTGGCTTCGCCCGTGAGATTTTTGGTGAAGGGACAGACTTTGAAGCTTTAGGATTCTTCATCTTCTTTGGCTTCGACACTACAGGCGCTTCATCTGATTCAGCGTCAGCTGCAGGCTCATTCACTGCAGTCCCTTGAACCAAGATGTGGGTGATGAGGAATTCAAGGTTGTAGAAAGGACCGATGACATTGGGTTCTGCATCTGGTGTGCCATCAGCCCTTGGAGCTGAGGGACCAGGGTTGAAGTCTAGTCCCAATGTCTTCTTGTTTTGCTTCGCTGAGTTCTGGGCAAATTGGAAGTTGCGCTTGAACAGATTGTCGTCACGACACCAGAGTAGTGACGATGGGTGTGCATCAGCAGGCTGTGGCCCACGGACCATGCAGGGATAGAAGCCTTGTTCAATGGCTTCATCTCTGGACCTGGGTAGAAGATTCTTGTATAGGATGTCTCCCCACGGTCTCTTGATGGCGTTTTTCTCAGCATATTCCTGGGTTACAAATCGGTATTTGAACCATTGTTCTGCCCAATATCTTCGAATCGATTGGATTTGGGTCTTGCGCTGATTGTAATCCTCACCACAGTTCTGAGAGATCATCTGGTAGATCTCTGGATGTTTCTCCACGACGCTTTCTGCCACCCTTCCTTACTGATTTCTCTGAAGCCATAAACTTTAACTTGAAAGGCTTCAACACGTTCAAAGGCTTCAAAGGTTTTCGCTTGCTGGACCAACAGGAACTGGCTTCGGGAGAATTTATGCGATGCTGTAAGAATTCTGCAAATGAATGCAGACTATGAGAACCAAAGGATTCTCCCATGGACATGTACCTGTGACAGCATTAAGGTGCGAGGGAAGGGGAAGAGGTCATATGCATTCTCAGAAGATTTTGAAGATAAATCAGTTTAGAAGACATTGACCTCATCGTGCGAAGACATTCACTCATAGATAAGGAGTTGGTTCTAGATTTGTATGAATCCACAAATCAGTACAAGTGAGGAATCTAAATACTTTGTGAAGCACAAGGGAATATACTAGGCATGTTATGAGATGCAGTATGAGAGAGATCTAACTTGTGTGAATAGAAACTACTTGTGGCAGAAAGTGACAAAGCCATAGGATCAACGGTGCTGTAAAAAGGAAGTTTTATTTACCACACTAAGAACTGCTAGACGGAGTGGAAGATGAGGCCGAGCAGTTCGATCTTCCGTGCCCTAACTTGGCGACAGAGGACACCTACGGCGACGGTGGAGAGGACGATGTCCGCGGTCGGCGTGAAGACGGCGTCGGAGAGGTTGCGGCAGCGAACCGCTTCATCGCCGGCGTCGTCGAGGGCTAGCGGTGGCGCTAGGGTTCGTGCGAGAGTGGGAGAAGAGATAATGACCGCTGTGAAGTGTGTATTTATAGGTACAGGGGCGGCACTACGTTATTACACAGGTGCCCCTGGCGATTCGCATCTGAGGAACACGTGGCCATTATGCGGAATTTTGGGGTTTGTTCCATGTCCCACGCACGCCTGGATTGTCGGGTGGTCGTTCCTACTTCTCTGGGTTTCATGTGGAGGAATGAGCATTGAAAACGGACTTAATGGTTGTCTCTGTATCTTCTGCTGACAAAGATGCAGAGAAGACATTCGACAGTTTCAATAGAATGCATATGATTTGGAGAGATAGAATTTGAGATAGAAAGAATAGAGAGGTCAGGGTCCGATCACATTCACTTAGTTCAAAAGATTCAACAAGAAGACATAGCTATACGTGAATGCTGTAGAGGACAGAACACTAGTATATATATATATATAGTCAACATAGTGAAGATAATCATGAAGATATGTTGAGATTGAAGCCAAACCAAATGTGAAGACATAGCAAATGTAGCGCCATGAGTGAAACACTTCAAAATAGAGCATTTGGTGGTGGCATTACCCACCGTATAGGAAGTATTAGACCCAGACACGGCGCACAATTATCGTGGCGCTCCGAAGTCAAATTCCACATTAATGTATTCACACTTAGAATGTATGTCTTCATTGATTGAAGATATACTTTACTTCGTGTGTTGCACATCTAAGTCATCAATATGCATAAGGGTTAGGATGTGTGCCTGATCACAGGACATTTGAGGATTCCAGGATATTTAGCTCACACTGTAACTTGCATAATCTCTTCTCATCCAAGGGCTTGGTGAAGATATCTGCCAATTGCTCTTCAGTGTTGACGTGTATGATATCAATGTCTTCCTTCACAACATGATCTCTGAGAAAGTGATGACGAATTTCAATGTGCTTTGTCTTCGAGTGCTGAACTGGGTTGTTGGCAATCTTGATGGCGCTTTCGTTGTCAAAGTAAAGTGGCACTTGCTTCAGATGAATGCCATAGTCCTTGAGTGTTTGCTTCATCCACAGAAGCTGAGCGCAGCAAGATCCAGCAGCAATGTATTCAGATTCAGCAGTGGAGAGAGATACACAGTTCTGCTTCTTTGAAGACCAACATACAAGTGATCGTCCCAGAAAGTGACATCTGCCTGATGTAGACTTGCGATAAACTTTGTCACCAGCATAATCAGCATCCGAGAATCCAACCAGATCAAACTCTGAGCCCTTTGGATACCATAATCCTAGAGTTGGGGTGTGAGCCAAATATCGGAGAATTCGCTTCAGAGCTAAGTGATGCGACTCCTTTGGTGCCGCTTGAAATCGAGCACACATGCAAACACTAAGCATAATATCTGGCATAGATGCACACAGATAAAGTAAAGAACCAATCATGGAGCGGTATACCTTTTGATCGAACTCTTTACCATTGTCGTCGGGACCCAGATGATGTTTGGCTGGCATTGGTGTTGTGAAGCCTTTGTAGTCTTTCATACCAAACTTCTTCAGGCAATCTTTGAGATACTTCTTTTGAGATATGAAGATGCCGTTGCGTTGTTGTCGTATTTGAAGACCGAGGAAGAACTTCAGCTCTCCCATCATGGACATCTGATATTGCTCTTGCATCATATATCCAAACTCTTCACTATACTTCTGATTGGTGCAGCCGAAGATAATGTCATCCACATATATTTGGCACACAAACAGTTCACCATCATATGTCTTCGTGAAGAGAGTGGGGTCTAGGGAACTAGGAATGAAGCCTTTGCTCTTCAGGAAGTATTTGAGTGTGTCATACCAGGCCCGAGGGGCTTGTTTGAGGCCATACAGTGCCTTGTTGAGCTTGTATACCATGTCAGGATGTTTTGGATCTTCAAAGCCAGGCGGTTGTGCAACATACACTTCTTCTTCAATCTTGCCATTGAGAAAAGCACTCTTCACATCCATTTGATATAGAAGTATGTTATGATGATTTGCATAGGCCAGCAGTATGCGTATGGCTTCAAGTCTAGCCACAGGAGCAAATGTTTCATCTAAGTCAATGCCTTCCACTTGAGTATATCCTTGAGCAACGAGACGAGCTTTGTTTCTGACAACTTGACCATGCTCATCTTGCTTGTTGCGGTATATCCATTTGGTGCCTATTATATTGTGCTTCCGTGGATCAGGACGCTTAACCAGTTCCCATACATTATTCAGCTCAAACTATTGAAGCTCTTCTTGCATAGCTTGAATCCATTCAGGTTCCATGAAGGCTTCTTCAACTTTCTTGGGTTCTATTATTGAGACGAATGCGAAGTGCCCACAGAAATTTGCTAGCTGAGTTGCCCTTGAACGAGTGAGTGGACCAGGAGCATTGATGCTATGAATTATTCTTTCAATCTGCACTTCATTGGCAACGCGAGGATGTACAGGGCGAAGATTTTGCTCTTGCTGATCATTGTCGTTGTTAGAAGGAATGTCTTCAGGCTGAGCATTGTCTTCATGTTGATCAGGTGCTGAGATGATAAGTTCTTCTTCAGGATGAGCTTCAGAAGGTATAATTTGTCCAGTTCCCATTAGCTTGATTGATTCACTGGATGGAACTTCATCTAGCACATTTGGCAGTTGCTCTCTTTGTGAACTGTTGGTCTCATCGAACCGCACATCCACTGTTTCAACCACTTTGTAATGAAAGAGATTGAAGATTCTGTAGGAGTGCGAATCCTTTCCATATCCAAGCATAAAACCCTCATGTGCTTTTGGTGCAAACTTTGAGGTGTGATGTGGGTCCATGATCCAGCACCTTGCGCCAAATACTCTGAAGTAACTGACATTTGGCTTCTTTCCAGTAAGGAGCTCATAAGATGTCTTGTTCAGAAGCTTGTGAAGATAAACATGATTTATTGTATGGCATGCAGTATCAATGGCTTTAGGCCAGAATTTTCTTGGATTCTTGTATTCATCTAGCATCGTTCTGGCATCTCAATGAGTGTTCTGTTCTTGCGTTCGACGACGCCATTCTGCTGTGGCGTGTACGGGGCTGAGAATTCATGTGTGATGCCCAAGGTATCAAGATATGTATCAAGGCCAGTGTTCTTGAATTCAGTGCCATTGTCACTTCTAATGTGCTTTATCTTGGTGCCATAATTGTTCATAGCTCGATTGGCGAAGCGTCTGAAGACATCCTGCACTTCAGTCTTGTAAAGGATTATGTGCACCCAAGTATATCTAGAATAATCATCAACAATGACAAAGCCATAGAGACAAGCAGTAGTAGTAAGAGTTGAGTAATGAGTGGGACCGAAAAGATCCATGTGAAGCAGTTCGAAGGGTCGAGTAGTGGTCATGATTGTCTTCGAGGGATGTTTGGCCCTCGTCATCTTCCCTGCTTCACAGGCACCGCATAAGTGATCTTTCTTGAACTTGACGCCCTCGATGCCTATGACATGCTTCTTCTTTGCAAGGGTGTGGAGGTTCCTCATGCCAGCATGCGCTAGCCTCCTATGCCAGAGCCAGCATTCTGAAGCTTTTGCTAGAAGACATACGGCAAGCTGTGGTCCTGCTGAGAAATCTACCACGTACAAGTCATCTTTTCGATACCCTTCAAATACTAGAGACTTGTCAGATTCCATTAGTACAAGGCAACGATATTTTCCAAATATTACGATCATGTTCAAATCGCAAAGCATTGAGACAGACATTAAGTTGAAGCCAAGGGATTCAACAAGCATGACTTTATCCATGTGTTGATCCCTTGAGATTGCAACTCTACCTAGACCCAATACCTTACTTTTACCAGTGTCAGAAAATGTGATGTGGCTTTTGTCGGATGGACGTAAGGTTGAGTCCATAAGAAGGCTTCTTTTGTCAGTCATGTGATTTGTACACCCACTATCAATAATCCATTCTGAAGACGCTGGTGTCGTACCCTATAGTGCAGTTAGGGGGATAGGCTTCACCAAGAGCATCGTGAAGCAAAACATTTGACGAACCAATGGGTTATGAAAGCTTAGATCAAGATTAGGACTAATAGGGAGAGTAGCAAGCGATTCAGGAACGAAGTACATAGTAAGACCATTCGGGCATTTGATCTTGCGCCCTACAAGATGTTTAAGGTCCCCAGCAATAGCGTCAGACGATTTTGGTTTTCTGCTGGAGACCTTTCCCTGCAAAAGAGAGTTAAGCTTTCTTATCCACCCACACCTTCAAGGGTGGCTTAGAAGCAATAAGTCTAAGTGAAGCATCTGAGAATTTTGGCTTTGGAGCCCTAGCAAACAGTCTTGCAGGCGGACAATAGTACTCATAAGAATAAGCAGAATAGTTCTTGGTCTTATGAACATGGCGGTTTGATGAACCGCTCTCGTATTCATATGCCTGAGTATGGTTTCCCTGCAAAACATTTGCTTTAGTGCGACTCAGGTGAGTCCTCTGTCTGTATGAAGCCTTTGGACCGTAGGAAGCCTTTGGTCTGAGGTTTGTCTTCTTCATGTGAGGTGTCATGATGACACTCACAGGAAGATTCTCCAGACACCTTTTCGGAACCCAAATCTTCTTCATAGGCGGTCCATTCCTGCAGTTAGTACCAATGTACCTGGAAAACACTTCACCATCTGATTCTTAAACAGTATATAGTTTGCATCAAAGGATTCATCAATGATAATGGGGTTAGCACAAGTGAAGCCAGATAGATTGGATGGATCTGCTGAAGGTTCCTTTGCAGCAACCCACATAGTTTTGGGGTACTGCTCAGGTTTCCAGTAAGAGCCATCAGCATTCATTTTCCTTACGAACCCAACACCCTCTTTCCTCGGGTTTCGGTTCAGAATCTGCTTTTTGAGGACATCACATAGTGTCTGATGCCCTTTAAGACTTTTGTACATCCCTGTTTCAAGCAATGTCTTCAACCTAGCATTCTCATCAGCAATAGCAGTGGTATCCTCAGCAGAGGGGTTAGTTACCACATCAACAGTTGAAGATATTGCAACAGTAGTAGCAGTAGAACATTCAGCAACAGAAGTAGCATTATCACGCTCAATGCATTTAAGACATGGTGGTTCAAATCCTTCCTGAGCGGAACTGATCTGTTTGGCGCGAAGTGACTCGTTTTCCTTTTGAAGATCTTCATGAGCCGCTCTCAATTTCTCAAGATCTTGCTCCCTTTGAAGATAATCATAGGAAAGCTTTTCATGAGTTGTTGAGAGAGTTTCATGACGACTTTGAAGTTCCTGATACTTAACGTGAAGATTTTTTATGTCTTCAATTAGGGATTCAGATCGAGTCATTTCAGCACCTAATAGATCATCGCTTCTGTCTAACAGTTTCTGAATATGTTCCATAGCTTTCTGTTGTTCAGTTGCAATTTTAGCAAGTGTTTTGTAGCTGGGTTTTGAACCACAATCAGAGTCATCGTCACTAGATGTTTGATAGTGAGTAGTGCGTGTGTTTACCTTGGCACCGCGTGCCATGAAGCAGTAGGTAGAAGCGGAGTAGTCCTTGTCATTTGCATCGGTGTCGGTGATGAAGTCATTGTCTTCAGTGTTGAAGATGGACTTGGCAACGTATGCTGTAGCCAGACTTGCGACGCCTGAATCGGACTCCTCCTCAGACTCCACCTCTGCCTCCTCAGAAGCAGACTCCTCCTCTGAATCCATTTCCTTGCCAACAAATGCATGTGCCTTGCCAGATGAGCTCTTCTTGTGTGATGAAGACTTTGAGGAAGACTTGGAAGAAGACTTTGAGTATTTCTTCTTCCTCTTGTCGTCAGAGTCATATTCCTTGCTCTTCTTCTTCTTTTTGTTCTCATTGTCCCACTGTGGACACTCAGGGATGAAGTGGCCAAGTTTCTTACACTTGTGACATGTTTTCTTCTTGTAGTCATGAGTAGAAGCTTCATCATTCCTTGAGCTTGATCGGGAAGACTTTCTGAAGCCTTTCTTCTTGGTGAATTTTTGGAACTTCTTGACAAGCATAGCAAGTTCCCTTCCAATGTCTTCAGGATCATCAGAACTGCTGTCAGATTCTTCTTCAGATGAGGAGACAGCTTTTGCCTTCAAGGCACGAGTTCGCCCATAGTTTGGACCATAGATATCTCTTTTCTCATAAATCTGAAACTCATGTGTGTTGAGCCTCTCAAGTATGTCAGACGGATCGAGTGTCTTGAAATCAGGACATTCTTGAATCATCAGGGCTAAGGTGTGAAACGAACTATCAAGTGATCTCAGTAGTGTCTTGACGACTTCATGTTTGGTGATCTCAGCAGCGCCGAGGGCTTGAAGCTCATTTGTGATGTCAGTGAGTCGGTCAAATGTGAGCTGGACATTCTCATTGTCATTTCGCTTGAAGCGGTTGAAGAGGTTGCGAAGGACACTGATTCTCTGATCTCTCTGGGTTGCGACGCCTTCATTCACCTTGGAGAGCCAGTCCCAGACCAGCTTAGATGTTTTCAAAGCACTCACATGGCCATACTGTCCTTTGGTCAGATGACCACAGATGATACTTTTGGCACTAGAGTCCAGTTGAACGAATTTCTTGACATCAGCAGGAGTGACACCTTCTCCAGCCTTGGGAACGCCGTTCTCGACGACATACCATAGGTCGACGTCAATGGCTTCAAGATGCATGCGCATCTTATTCTTCCAGTAGGGATATTCAGTTCCATCGAAGACGGGGCAAGCAGCGGAGACTTTAATTATCCCTGCAGTCGACATAGCTAAAACTCCAGGTGGTTAAACCGAATCACACAGAACAAGGGAGCACCTTGCTCTGATACCAATTGAAAGTGCTTTATATCGACTAGAGGGGGGTGAATAGGAGATTTTTATGAAAGTCTTCAAAACGTGGAAGTTATGAAGACAAACGATAGAAGTAAACCTATTATCCTGCAGCGGAAGGTAGACTACACTAGGCAAGCCATAGTCAAGTATTCAATAGAGTGAAAGCACAATGACTAATAGCAGCAATGTAGTAAGGATTAGGTAGGAAGATATTGTGAAGCCACACAGAACACGCAGTCACTCAGTGAAGACAAAAGATAGTGCGAACATACAATGACTTCACAAGGAGTAACAGTAAGTAAGGGGAAGGGAAGATGAAACCAGTGACTCGTTGAAGACAATGATTTGTTGGACCAGTTCTAGTTGCTGTGACAACTGTACGTCTGGTTAGGGCGGCTAGGTATTTAAACCTTAGGACACACAGTCCCGGACACCCAGTCCTGAACACGCAGCTCAGGACACCCAGTCCTCGTCGTATTCCCCTTGAGCTAAGGTCACACAGACCTCGCCCAATCACTCTGGTAAGTCTTCAAGGTAGACTCCCAAACCTTCACAGACTTCGTTCACCGGCAATCCACAATGTCTCTCAGATGCTCAGAACGCGACGCCTAACCGGCTGGAGGATGCACAGTCCTCAAGTGTAATAAGTCTTCAGATTAGACAGACAAGAAGACTTAAGTGATGCCCAATTCTCTTTGGCTCTGGGTGGTTAGGGATTCATCCTCGCAAGGAATTCTCTCTCAAAGGCTTCGAGGTGGGTTGCTCTCAAACGACAAAAGTCGTACTCTCAATCTGAGTAGCCAACCGTTTATGGTTGTAGGGGGTGGGCTACTTATAGCCACTTGGCAACCCGACCTGATTTGTCCGAAATGACCCTGGGTCACTAAGGAACTGACACGTGTTCCAATGGTCAGATTTCAAACTCACGCAGCAACTTTACTTGGACAAGATTCGCTCTCATAGTCTTCACTCGAAGACATAGGTTATGGTTAGGCATCACTTCAGTCATTCTGACTGGTTCTCTTGGACCCCACTTAACAGTACAGTGGTTCCTATGACTCAACACAAAAGAAAGAGAACTATGAAAGATCTAAGTCTTCGAGCTCCATAGGCTTCATGTGGTGTCTTATCTTGTCATAGTCTTCAAATGTGAATATCTTCATATACCACCTTTGACTTCAATGTCTTCATACATTTTTAGGGGTCATCTCTGGTAGGAAAACCGAATCAATGAGGGACTTCTACCTGTGTTATCCTATAATTCTCACAAACACATTAGTCCCTCAACTAGGTTTGTCGTCAATACTCCAAAACCAACTAGGGGTGGCACTAGATGCACTTACAGAATCAATGAAAAAAAGGCGTTGTTCATGACGATCCATAGGAAGGAGCCGGACGAAATAAGTTGGAGTTTGATTATGATGGTTACCCCAAGAGTATGACAAAATGAAGTACTATTGGATTTAAAGGAGGTTTAATGTTGGAATATGGAACAACTGTAACTCCACGGATGAGTTAACACTATGCATGCGCTGAAGTGGACCCATAACCCACATGCCCAGGATTTGACAAACGCACAAGCACAATCTTGTTGAAGGAAGAATTCTGGAAGAAGCTGTGAATTGATCAGCAGACATTACATAGGATTTTACGTAAACCCCAAGATTGTGAGGAACGATAGATGTTTTGTTCAGCTTGCAGAATCAATGGGTTTACCCGAACCCAGTTCGAGGACAAGAGAAATTTTTGCAAAGCTTGTGAGGATGCCCGACTGTTAGAAATACGAGATTCACTAAACCTTATACAGGGTAACGATTTGGGTGCGGAATGAATTGATCACCATACCGACTAACTCTTATCATTCACTCTTGGTATTTGGAATGGTAAATCTGAGAGACTTACCCATAGCAAAGTGACGGCGCTCATTGAAGCCTTTCTTAAGCCTTAGAATGGTATGATGATAAACCCATGTACATGGCAGCTGTTGCCAATTGTAGATTATACGGTGAGAATGAAGCCAGTGCCCTTTTTCTGCAGAAACCATTAATGGTAGGCCACCATGAGTATTTCGATAGTTGTTTAGAACGGACGCAGACCTATCAGCTAAGATCCAGTCTCGGACGAACTTCATCTTTGACGAAGCGACCAAAGATTTTGAGGAAAACGCTATGCTTCTGACAGAAGAGCATTAATGAAGGAGCTATTGTAAGATATGTGAAGAGATAGATATTGTTCGGAACTCCGGAGGAAGTATCTGAGTTTATTGGAACTGTAACCTTGCTTTTAAGTGTGGTAGCACCCCTGACCCTTCCGGCCAAAATATTGCTAGAAGACCCCCAACCCTAACCTTTTCTTGCTAGCCTCTTCGAATCTCGAGGACGAGATTCATTTTAAGTGTGGTAGTTATGTAACATCCCAAAATTATAAATTTTGGAATGTTATAATAATTAAAATATATGATTGTTGATTGATTGTTGAGTGATTGATTGAGTGAAATTTATTAGAATTTTAAACTTTTGAAGTTTTGTTGAGAGTGAATAAAAAGGACTTTCCAAAAAAATCTGTTTGAAAATATTTGAATTTGGAAATATTTCAAACTTCATGCCACTCAATGATCCTCATGATTTCTTCAATGAAAGAGAGTGGGAAGTAAAGAAAAATTTCATTTTGAAGTTGTCATTTAATTTATTTATTTTAACTCAAAGTGGCATTTGAGTTTTATTCAAAAACTTTTCTGACAAAGAACACTTGAACAAAAGTGTTGAGAGGGAGTAACATGACACCCCAAAAATGTTGGAATAAATTTTCCATAGAGTTTTGAAAGTCATTTTGATTTTTGTTTGAATTTTAAAAAAATGACTTTTCAAAAAGTATTTTTTTCCCCTGAAAAATATCCCATTAAATTGGGCTTAATTTTTCTGATCATTTTGATATATAATACTCCTATATTTTATTTTTTAAATGATTTTTATTCGCGGAATCTTTTTAAAAAGGAAAGGTATTTTTTGTTTTGGGCCAAATCCGGCCCGATCGCGCCAGATCATCTCCTTCCTCACGAACGGGATTTCGTTGCCGAGCACAGCCGCGTCGGCCATCGCCGGAGATCGCGGGATTCCAAATCCCTTGCCCCCTCCTCCAAACTGACCCCCCCCTATAAAAAGGCCACCTCCCGCACCCATTCCCGCCCCTTGAGCCACCTCTGCTCGCCCCACACTACCGCGCCACCTCGCCGGAGTTCGCCGGACCACCGCCACCATTGCCGCCCCGCCCCACCACCTCCGGCCATCCCCGCCACCCACGGACCCCACCAATCGCTCCACCCCGCTCTGCCGCCCCGACCGTCCATTCCCCGACGTCATAGGGCCACCGGAGGACGTCGCCGGAGCTCCACCAGGACCCCATCACCGGAACTGCTACAGTAAATCCCGACCTACTGTTTTTCCCCGTTCTGTTTTTAAAACGGAATAGTTTCAATCTTGTAAAATCCATAGTTAATTATCTATGAGGTATTTTTGAGTGATTCCAACTGCCTTGGATCACAAATTTTATGAAGTTTCTGTTAGTTCAATTTTATTTCACATTTGAGTAGTTTAAATTCGTGTTTGTATGAATTTTCTCAAATCACTAGATTTGAGATATTTTGAGTTAGGAATATTATTTTTGACCAATTCTTTTTGCTACTGGTTACTTATTAGACTAGCTACGCAGTAGTGTTTAGTTTGCATGTTAGTGAGTTAGTTGGATTAGCTTTTTATTGTAAACAGTACTGTTTACTCTGTTTTTAGTACTGTTTGTAGTTTAATTATTATTAATTAGTTTCTTTTGCTAGTTTTCGCCAGTGTGTCATATATTCTATTGGTTAACAGTAGGTGATTTCTAGGATTTATTAGACTTAGTATTCTTGAGGTTCTAGGTGTTGTTTGTTGTATGACTAGTTGCTAGCAATAGGAATAGTGTTAGAGGTTCTAGGTACTGTTAGAATTTTATTATAGGAAAAATACTTTATGTTACATAGCGAATAATTATTTTTACCTTATGTTAAGTATTTTTTTGTTTTAGGATTTTTACTTGTTGTTAGGTAGAGTTGTTGTGGTGTAGATTAGCCCTATAAGTTTATTTGAGTGATTTGGAGTTTTCTTTGATTTTTACCTTCGATCCTATTTCGATTTCGTTGTTATTTTGATTGTTATGATTGAGTGCTAGAATGATTGCTTATGTGAATACTATGCTTGCTTGTATAGATTTCATCGGAGAGTGACGACTAGTTTATCAAGTTTTTAAGAGCGATAATATCTTCACCAACTGGCCAGGCAAGTTCACTTTGACCATGTTTTTCATACCTATATTTTTATTGCATTTAGTGTCATCCTTGCAACAACTTCTCTAGTAGTGATACTGATTCTTGTAGTTGAGTAGAATGCATGAGGTAGGAACCCACCTCCCTGTTACCAAGCCCGGTACGTATATAGTTTTAATGCTATGCTGTGCTAGACGGGGTTTGGTATGAGTGCTCGGGGGTGGTGTGAGAATGAAGGACTTTACGTCAAAGACGACAACTTCATGATGGCATCTACAAGGACTGCATCTTCAGGACTCCTCAAGATTTCGAGACTCGATACAAGAATTCAATACACACTACTGGGTGAAGGACGGTTGACGGGCACCCTGGAGAAACCAGTGGTTGGCCGGGATGCATGGAGAAGCGCCATGACATCTTGCGGAAAGCTTCACCCAGACTCAAAGAGACGGAAGAATACTTCATGCCTGGAAGCTTACCTGTGCAACCGCAAGTCACTATGGGCTCTGGCTTGGTTGACCTTAGTTGTGACTCTGGCTAGGACGGTGCTAGCAGATGTAGAACTACGGTAGGATTGGATGAGCACCAGACAGTGGTCAGAGGAACTCTTCGGAAGAGCATGTTTCGGTCATCTTGTTCTCAAACACCCTGAAGTGCGAGAATGTAAAGAGAGGGATCGAATCTTGCGGGTAAAGTGTGCAAACCTCTGCAGAGGGTTAAAACCTAATCGATTAGCCGTGTCCCCGGTTACGGACAATTTGAGCCTCTGGATTGGATCTATCTCGGAACTCTCAACACCGGACTGATAACTTAATTGTGGGCAACTTAGGATGATTTGGGCTATGAGACATCGGTTGGCAGAACCATGTCCTGACAGAAAACTCCATAGTACAGACTCCTCATATTCCTTTGTTGTAGGGAAAATAAAACCAGCTTTTACACAAAAACATCAGACACAGAGCCACAAAGCCATATTGCATATAGAATAGTTTCATCATCTGCTTTCCTCATATTGTGATCTTGCCGGTACATTCAATGTACTGACCTACATGGCTGCAATGTCTCATGTTGCAGATATGTTCCTTCCGACGAGTAAGAGTACGGTACAGGGTTACGGTCTACACTCAACCTGCTGATGGCGTTGATGGGACTCCACACCTGATTGTTTGTTTTCGCTGAGACTTATGAGGTATATATCCATTTTACGTTATTTATACATGTGATTGCACTTTGATATATACATTGATGTACTGTGTGTGCCAGCATACCGATCCAGGGATGGCACAGATACACAGAGGCTTGACCGTCTGAGGTCGGGTCGCTACACACAACCCACCCGGGGGCACCCAAAAGCCCAGGCGCGCCCAGTTGGGTTGTGCCCCTCTCGGTGACCTCCTGCACCGCCTCTTCGCCCTATAAATTCCCAAATATTCCAAAAACCCTCGGGGTAACCCTAGATTAGAAGTTCTACCACCGCAAGCCTCTGTAGCCACACAAAACCAATCTAGACCCCGTTCCGGCACCCGGTCGGAGGGGGAAACCATCACTGGTGGCCATCTTCATCATCCCAATGGCCACCATGATGAGGAGGGAGTAGTCCACCTCGGGGTTGAGGGTTTGTACCAATAGCTATGTGTTCAATCTCTCTCTCGTGTTATTGAGATTGCATGGTCTTGATGTATCGTGGGCTTTGATAATATAGTTGGATCATATGGTGTTTTACCTTCTCTATCTTGTTGTGACGAATTGAGTTTCCCCTTTGAGATTTCGTTCTTGTCGGATTGAATACTTTTATGGATTTCAGAACACTTGATGTATGTCCTGCTATGAATACTCATGGTGACAATGGGGTATCATATTGATTCAATTGATATGTATTTTGGCACTCAACTCGTGGATACCCGAGGTGACATTGGGGTAATCTTTGCATAGGGATTGATGCATGTTCTCGTCTTTGTTTCTCCGGTAGAAATCTAGGGGCACTCTTGGAGGTTCTTTGTGTTGGATTGCGTATTATGTATCTGAATTTGTTTTGGTGTTATGTTAGTACAAACTCTTGGATAGATTGATCGGAAAGAATAACTTTTAGGTGGTTTTATACCCTGCAAGAATTCTTCTAATGTTCCTCGCTAGATAGGAACTTTGGAGTGATTCTTCATCGCACTTTGAGGGATGGTTATATGATCCAATTAGATTAGCATTGTTGAGAGATTGCACTAGCAAAAGTACGGACCCTAGGCCGTGCTTCTAAGCATTGCAATACTGTTTGTGCTCACTTTTATCATTTGCTACCTTGTTGTTCTTATTTATTTAGATTATAAAAATATATTTCTACCATCCATATTACACTTTTATCTCCTCGCCGAACTAGTGCACCTATACAATTTGCCATTGTACTGGGTGTGTTGCGGACACAAGAGATTTCTTGTATTTGATTGCAGGGTTGTTTGAGAGACACCATATTCATCCCATGCCTCCCACGGATTGATAAACCTTAGGTCATCCACTTGAGGGAAATTTGCTACTGTCCTACAAAACTCCGCGCTTGGAGGCCCAACACGAGTCTACAAGAATAAAGTTGCGTAGTAGACATCAGAAATCTACGGCCCCCCAGGTCTATCTTTTATCATATTGCTTTCAGATCTATTTTATCATTTTTCGGATCTATTATTCCAAAAACCCAAAAATACTTTGATGCACTTTTTATTTGCATATTTTATTTCATGTTTTATTCAGATCTATTTATCCACACACGTATAAACTAGTCTATCTTTTCACCGAAGAGGGATTGACAACCCATCTTACGCGTTGGGTTGCGAGGATTTGTTCTTTGTGTGCAGGTACCATTTACATAGTGTTGCTTGGTTCTCCTACTAGATTGATACATTGGTTTCATAACTGAGGGAAATACCTACCGTAGTTGTACTACATCATCCCTTCCTCTTTGGGGAAATACCGACACAGTTTCAAGCCGCATGACATATGCAAGGTAGAAGAATAAAACAGCGACAATCTCAACATAATGGGAGGTAATTTAGTAACATGAAAATTTCTACAACAATATTTTCCTCTCTCTCTCTCGCAGAATAATTACATGTAGGGTCATAATCAAATTCAACAATATAGCTATCATATAAAATTTTCTCTTCATGATCCACATGCATAAAAGTCTTATAATCTTCCAAGATAGTGGGATTAACATCAACTAAATTCATGACCTTTCCAAACCCATTTTTATCAAGAGGTTCATGAGACTGAACACTCTCCAAATATGTGGGATTCTTTTTCCTAAAGTTTACACTCTTCCAAACCCATTTTCAATATCATTACAAACATTATTGTCAATTCCGTATTCATCATGAAGCTTAAATAAGTTTACAAGATTATAAGAAGCATTATCACCCCAATCATGATCATTGCAATAAATAGTGGACATAACAAAATTATCATCCCCAAGCTTATAGCTTTGCATATCATTGTCACAATTGACTTTAGTAGAATTTATAACAACATCATTGGGATCATGCTTTTTATTCAAGGAGCTATCATGAATCACTTCATAAATTTTCTCCTTTTAACACTTCATCACAATTTCCAGATTCACAATCTTCAAGCAAAACTTTGTAAAGATAATTTAGTGCACTCAACTCACTATCAATTGGTTCATCATAATTGGATATTTTGAACGAGGATCCATATGTCTTTACTTTTCCTGTTCCTTTTCTGTCCTGGTGTGTTGACATGAAGACAATAAAATCAAGGAAACGAGCAAAAAGGCAAACGAAAAGTATTTTTGTGTTTTTGTGAAAATGTTTTAGAAGTGGGGGAGATGAAAACAAGAGGCAAATTACAAATAATGTAAATGCAATGAGATGAAAGTTTATGTGTAGGTACTTGATAGATGTTGATGATGTCTCCACGGAAACGGTGCCAGAAATTCTTCCTGCTACTTGTGAACTACGCGGGGATTTCCCAGAAGAGGAGAGGATGATGCAGTACAGTAGAGATAAGTATTTCCCACAGTTAAGAACCAAAGTTATCAATCCAGTGGGAGAACCACACAACACCTAGATAGCCGCAACTGCATACAAACAATAAATCCTTGCAACCCAACGCGAATAAGGGGCTGTCAATCCCTCGACAGTTACTAGCAAGATTCAATTGTGTAGTAATTGATAGATAGATTGAACAAAAATACAAAATAAAATAAATGATAGAAGTAGACCCAGGGCCATATTTTTCACTAGAGGTTTCTCTCTTGAAAATAGCATATGATGGGTATACAAATTACTGTTGGGCAATTGATAGAAAAGAAAAATAATCATGACGATATCCATGGCAATGATCATGTATATAAGCATCACGTCCGAGACAAAGTAGACAAACTCCTGCCTGCATCTACTAATATTACTCCACACACTGGCAGCTATCCAGCATGCGTCTAGAGTATTAAGTTCATACAGAACAGAGTAACGCCTTAGGCAAGATGACATGATGTAGACAAAGTAAACTTACACATAAATAAACCTTGTATTTTTATCCTTAAAGGCAACGATACAAATACGTGTCATCCCCCTTCAGTCACTGGGATTGAGCACTGTAATATCGAACCCATTACAAAGCACCTCTCCCATTGCAAGAAAAATCAATCTAGTTGGCCAAACCAAATCAATAGACCGGAGATAAATACGAAGCTATAACAATCCTTCATAAAAGAGTTCAGATGAAAACCAAATAATATTCATGGATAATCTGATCATAAACTCATAATTCATCGGATCCAAACAAACACACTGCAAAAAGTGATTACATCGGATAGAACTCCAAGAACATCAAGGAGAACATTATATTTAAGATCAAAGAGAGAGAGCGAGCCATCTAACTACTAACGAAATTGAGGGCACTCCGGTAGAAAAGAGAAACAAGGAACACCATGTGAACCTTGAAGGTTGCAAATTTATTGATTGACGAGCACAATGGACAAGAAGGAATTGAAACCACTCTGGTTGAAACAAGATAAACAAGGAACAAGGAAGATCAAATTCAAACAGCACTCCCGTTGAAAAGAGATACAAGACTTGATAAGATGAATAGAACTTGAGCAGAGGACACGACACTCCGGTTAAATGGATAAGCACAAAAAGAACACAATCCTGACAATTCGACATAATGAGTGAAAAGAGCTGCATCACAGCGTAAGGCCCATAAGTGTAAACCGCCATGTATATGTAAACTTGTATTGTAAGGCATGTAAGATAATTCACCAAGCCGGACACGTTTGTATGAGCCGGCCAGGACTCTGTAGGCCGCAGGGCGTCAACCCATGTATATAAGGGGATGACCCGACAGCGGCTTAGGGCAAGAAACAACAAGTCGAAAGCCAGGCAAAGCATGTTTGCTCCCTGGTAATCGAAACCCTAGCAATACCACCTCAAACTAGAATAGGCCTTTACCTTCACCGCAAGGGGCCAAACAAGTATAAAACTCTCTGTGTCCTTTGTCCCGTCTAACCCCTTTAAGCTAACCTCATCGCAATGGCTCCACAACTAAGTCCTTCTACAAGGACATCTGCCATGACACTTCCACGATAGTTGGTGCCCACCGTGGGGTGAATCGTGACGGATGTCACTAGGGAGAACCGCCTCTGCTCAGTAAACCATGAAAAAAGGTATGTAACCCGTAGACCTGTTGGGGGTCGTATTGATGCTCCATAACACTGAGGGTAACTCCTCCACCCAACAACCCGGCGTTCTCTACAAAGGAACCATAAGCCGAGGCTTGATACCTCGAGAATCTCCTGATTTGCTCGTTCTGCCTGACCATTGGATTGAGGGTAAGCCGCCAGGGCGCTTGTACTTTCTTTGTGTATAAGATAATAATCATTCAGATCTGCATAAGTCAAAGGCTATCATACCCATAATGGTTTTTAACCGACAAATCAACAGTATTAAGCAAAAGGCAGAAACATGCACAATGGCACGGGAAATTCAAGTTTTTGCTACCCTATTACATGGCTTCATGAGCCGAATATCAAGTGTTTTTCAAAAATCAAGGTATCAACCGCCCGGTGGTTCATTCTTCTTAGCCTAGCTTTGGGTCATCCCCTGCCGGTTCTTCGTCCTCCTCCGCCATCTGGAAGTTTGGTTTTGACCAATCAAAGCCACGCAAGGCGTAGAATTCAGCTTCGTCATCAATAAGATTGGACGGGTCAATTTCAGGGGCGAAGGTGTGCTTACGAATCATAGGAATCAAATCCATCAATTTATACGCAGGAGTATGCATCTTCTGGTTCTCTGCATCGTAAGCCAGCTGATATTTGGAGAGATTGGTTTCTTCGGCAATGACTGTCGCATGAGGACGGATTTCTTTAACACAAGCGGCGAAGTCTTGTTGATCAAAAGAAGTTCCATCTTCCTTCAGACTTGGATACCCACTAGCTACATCGGTCGGGTCTAACTCTCGTACCCATGCCTTGGCATGACTCAAAGCTGTTACGGCACCGACTCTCGCACAAGATCGTTTTATCTCCTAGATTCTTGTAGGAAGGATTGACAATTTTTTCAACACGTCGCTTAGTAGGTTGGGTCCTTGTTTGGTTGGTGACATAGTGGCTAAAGTGCGCTGAGCTCTAGTATACAGTTGTTCAACAAGAGTATAAACAACTTTGAGCTTCACAAGCACATCTTGGTTAAGATTGTTGCTCCTGAGACCTTAAAAATCACAGATTGGTTAATGGTGGTTTACATTATCATGACAAGGATTCACTTTTTTATTAGCAAAGCAGCTCACCAAAGATAGCAGAAACCATCTGAGAGACACGGTGTTTTAAACCGGAGAGTTCAGTGGTTACTTCTTGAAGAGCTGCCTCAGCTCTTTCAGCCCACTACGTTAAAGCAGTCTTCTCTTCAGCCCAAGTGTTTTTCTCCGCTGCAAAATGGGTCTTCAGCTTTTCCGACTCAGACACGCTAAACTGGAACTTTGACTCAAGTTTTCGGGTCTCAGTTTCCTGAGTCGCCAGCCGGGTCTTTGCATCATTTAATTGAGATTCCAGTTCAGCAGTAGCAGCCTGCATGAAGTGAAGACTTGTCAAACACATTCATGGCGGATTACAACAATATAAGTCTCAAGTCCTTTGCAAGCAACAACACTTGGCACTTGGGGGGCTAATGTCTATCAAAGCAATTTTTCATGGAAACGACTCTTATGAATAAAGTCCCAAGCACTTTGAAAGAAACACTACTTGGCACTTGGGGGCTAATGCATATTGCTTGGATCTTATTACTGATGAGCCGGATGTGTTGTAAACAGTTTCAGCCGACTCATGGGGGCTATGCAGTTAAGCTCTACTTTCTTACACAATGATGAATAGGACCGGCTCATTCATGCTGATTAAACCGGCCCTTGGGGACTACGGATGCAAAGTTAAACTGCTGCAACATCCAGTTTAATTTTAAATCAGAGTTGGAGGGAGTCTATGACAGAAGCTTATGGATTCTTCTAAGTCTATAGCCTATTCAATTTTATCATAGCCAGTAGACTTGGGGGATGGCAAGTGTACATAACTTATTTAAAACCCGGAAGTCGTACCTCATATTCCTGGTGCATCTGTTTCACCATATCAATCTCAAGGTCGCGATTGGAATGAACTTGGTCAAGATAACCAGAGAATACTTCAATGACGGTCAGTTGAGAGTAGTCAGCAATGTCAAATTTCATTTTTCGCCTCTCAATGAACTCGTCTTTAGCGGAGTGCTTGGCCAAGACGGTTGGGCGTCCCGGTTCTCTGAAACTGGTGCCAGTAATGATAACATCTTCACCATGTTCTTATGGCGGCTTAAGTGTATTGGATGACTTGGTGAGCACAGGATTGGCATCCGTATGATCACGGGAGAGGTCAGGAATCTCAGGCAGAGCGTCAGTGGTAGGTTCTTCTGGTTGTTTGTCAGAAGCTTCAGGTACAGGGACTTGCCGCTCCGGCTCAGCAACTTCAGGTGCCTCAGTTGGCTTGGTCACCTTCGCCTTCGTGTTGGGCTTTGCTTGACCACTGCATGGCTTATGAAAAGTCAGTATAAATATAAGAGTATAAATAGTTACAGAGTAAAATTAATTGCTATTACCCAGGGGCAGTTTTAAAAGCCGGCAACTCGGTTTGCGATGAGTCGCTAGAGGAAGAACGGGCAAGTTCCTGGATAATAGTCATCAACAGAGTTAAGTAATAGGCAAATAAGACCCGCCAGCGGGTTAAAGGAGTAAGTTAAAAAAGAACCTCGTTTTGCTGTTTTCGAGGAGCGGGAGTGTTTGGTAAACCGGAGGACAATTCTTCACCTCCGCTGGTACGGGTCTGACGTCGATTCTCGTGTTGTTGTCGTTGAAAAGAAAGTGAGGATCTAAATAATCCAAGGGGTGTGAAAACCTTACTTTCCGGGTTACCTGCCGAAGTTTCTGTCTCGGCAAAGGTTCTGAGCCAGAGAAAATAATAGTTACCTCTTCTTCAACTGCTTGGCTAGCTCCCATGTCATCCTGATAATAGTCAGTGTCAATAAGATGATTGAAAAACAAGCCAAGAGAGTCAAGGGCTACCTCTGACTCAGAGGTGTCATCCAAATTAAGCAGATCAGAGGCGCTTGGTTTCTTCTTTTTCTTGGTTGTCTTCTTGATGGTTTTCTTGGCAGCTTTCTTGGCAACCCTGGCCTTCTTGACAGCTTCAGGATCATATGTCTTCTTACAAAAATTAGACTTAGCCTGTAACAGTCATCAAAGGTTGAGTTAAAAGTTTGAACAATGAGGTAAAGGTAAATAAGTTCAGAGACTCACATCCGGTGGTGGGTTAAGCTTGCAGAAAGGGGCCAGACCCATTTTAATGCAAACTTCTGGATCTTCATTCAGAAGGGCCTTAACTATTTCGTTTACTTCCTTGTCAGTTAATGGTGCAGAGCTGTTACACAGTGGAACCTTTACACCACTAGTGTAAGTGCACATTAAGCCGGAGCGGCGACTCAAAGGTATGATCCGCCAAGAAACCCAGCACCAGACCAGGTCAACACCAGTTAAATCATTTCCTAGCAGAGCTGTAACCTTTGAAATGGTAGGAGCAAGTTTTTCCCGTTCAGCGGTGGTAAGTTTCTCAAGAAAATTGTGCTTTGAGTCCAGGCGCTCGACACGGTAACCCGGTAGTGGATTCTCGTCAGCCGGAGACGTGTCTTTGCAATAAAACCATGTCTGATTCCAATCCTTTGGGTGACTCGGCAAGAGTGCATAAGGGAAGATGGCGTCTCTTCTGCGTTGAATCGAGATTCCGCCAAGTTCCAAGCTTGGCCTGTTGGTGAACTCATTCTCGCGGTTCAAATAAAAATATTCTCTAAAGAGGTCGATGTTGAGCTCCTCTTGAAGGTATACTTCGCAAAAGACTTGAAAGTTACAAATATTTGACACAAAGTTGGGTCCGATGTCTTGAGGATGGAGTTGGAAGAAGTGCAGAACATCTCGGAAAAATTTAGAGACGGGCGGTGAGAAGCCCCGGTTCATGTGATCAGTGAATACAATGACTTCGCCTCCTTTGGCTAAGGTCTTTCCTTACCCGGTTTAGGGGCGCGGTAATGCATAACACTCTTTGCGGGCAAGTATCCGACTTTGACAAAGTCTTTGAATGTGCCCTCAGTGACGATGGAGGGGACCCAATTGCCTGTATAGACTGTCTTTGGCGGCATTGTGAAAGAAAGAAAACCTAAAGGAAGGGAATAATTTGCCGGTTCAAGTCAGTTGGTGAAATCACAAGTTAACAGTTGCAGTATACGTTCAGAACGACGGCTTAAGTGAGGACTAATGATATATGATTAATTGTAAACCGGATATGAAAGCCGCCATGACACATACTGATATTCAAGATCTGACAAGAGCAAAATTTTACTAAGTGTTGGGACAAACAGGTTTCGCAGATTAAAGTTATAAGATTGATCTGCAGTTATTCAGAAAAATGGAATAAAATCTAAACTTAAAGGTGGCGGCAGCAGAAGAGCGGAGATGTTCAGATGAGATCTATTATAAGAAAGATATGGCCTGATATCAAAAATAAGTGCTAAAACTGTTACCACGCGAGATTTATGCCACTTTCAGATCAAAAATGTGCGATCTGGGATGGAGAAAGGGAAGAACGGTGATGAACACCAATGAACAGAGAAACCCTAATGACAGATCTATTGAGAGGAAAGGGAAGACTTACTGATGCTGATGAGACAGTGGAGAGAAGCCGTGGTGTTCTAGTCAGTTCAGGGTGATGCAGCGGCCGGAGCTGATGAAGAGGATGAAGGTCAATGGCGACGGAGCTCGAGTGCACTGAGACGTCGCGAGGAGGAAGAAGAAGGAGAGAAGGCAAAGGGGGAGAATGAGAAGTGAGCTCGTGGCCCTATTTATAAGGCCGGAAGGATAAGTGGCATACGCGGGAATCGAGGAGACAGAAAGGTGGATATGTGACGGTGCGAGCGCCTCGATTTTCGGAAGGGTCAGTTAAGAAAAAGATTTATTTGGGCCGTGCATCATATTAATTATAGGTGACGTCACGGCGGGTTACTGCAATTTCTGGAGATGATGTCATGGCGGGTTACAGCATGGCACACGAAGATGAAGAATGATTTTTTCTAAATGTTGAAGATTGACATGAACAAGTTGAAATCAACCTGGGGCCTAATGTTGGGATATGACTATCAGATATGACCCGCCCAGGAGGGGCCGGGTCATCCATTATGGTGGTTCGTCTAAATGAAGCCCAAGAATATACTAAAGATGGTGGTTCATAGATAGGCTTGTTAAAAGGCCCAAGTCTGGGGGCGGCGAAAGGCCCGTAAGTCTAAACCGCCATGTAAATGTAAACATGTATTGTAAGGCATGTAAGATAAGTAACCGAGCCAGACACGTTTGTATGAGCCGGCCAGGACTCTATAGGCCGCAAGGCGTCAACCCATGTATATAAGGGGATGACCCGGCAGCGGCTTAGGGCAAGAAAAACAAGTCGAAAGCCAGGCAAAGCGTGTTTGCTCCCTGGTAATCGAAACCCTAGCAATACCACCTCAAACTGGAGTAGGCCTTTAACATCACCGCAAGGGGCCGAACCAGTATAAAACTCTCCATGTCCATTGTCCCGTTTAACCCCTTTAAGCCAACCTCATCGCAATGGCTCCACAACTAAGTCCTTCTACGAGGATATCTTCCGTGACACTTCCACGACACCAATGCCTCCGGAAGAAATAATAGAGGATAGATCAATGGAATGAATGAATGGAGAAGAAATGGCAACTTCTGCCACAAAAGATCTTGGAGAGCACCCTTCCAAGACGGTTATAACGGAGTTGTTGGAAAACCGACAACGAAACAAATAAACTTGTAGTGGGCTTATGGAAAACTTGTCAAAATTATGAGGTGAAATTCTGCCACTAACGGAAACAATAGATTGGATTGATATGAACAAGGAGACGAGAAGCTTATTTTCACCGGGAGGATAAATGAAGAACTTGGGTCATTTCTGAGCACCATAAGTAGCAAGAATCCTTAGGGAAAGCTATTAGGTGAAATATGACACAAGATAACTCCAACGAAGCGATTGATGGATTTAAAATACCTCATTCTTGACGACATGCGAATCTCGAAACATGAATGGAAATTGTCAAGAATGATATAACGCCATCTTAAAAGATAAGGTAGAAATAATTGCACTTCGGAATGCAAGATGAAGAATACTTGAACTCCTCAAAACAAGACATGTGTTGAACACCATGTTCATTTTTTAGTATATCTTGGCGGATCATAACTCTGAGAGAAATCTTGTAGCATGTTGGGGATAGAGGGGTTGTCTCAGTACTAGGTGGCGTCGAGGTTATCTCACTAACAACTACATAAAAGAGATTTTCGATGTCGGCGAACTCAGGTATTCCAGAATTGCAACGATAAAATTGTGACGACAACACCTCGGAGCTCAACTCCTCGGGACACTGCCACAACCCCTAAATATCAGGAGGCACCAAGAACAATGTTCTCATCACAATAATATCGGAACGATTCCAACATACCTACGTGACCCTAAAAAAAATTCGTGAAATTTGAGGAGAGGAAAGTCAAAACATCTAGGTTAGGAGGCCTCACCAGACCGACGAAGGGACTGAGCAGTAAAAAGAATCCTATTCCATGATATATATAATCCTAAGACTCAAAACATTTTGTTCTAGACTCAACAACGTCAGTGATTCGATCAAGCAGGGGGCTCCTAAGTCGGGGATGGCTCTTATTACCAACTTGAAATGCCCATGATGCGACTATATCTACCATGTGTCGAGGCACGAGTTAGAGGCATAACCGCATGGTGGTTTTGTCGAAAAAGGGGTAATCTTCACATAATCCCATGTACTGGATAAGAAAGCGATATAGAGTTGTCTTGCAATCGCCACTTCACACAAATAACAAGTTAAACATACATCATCCAGGGTACAATCAAGGTCCGACTACGGAACCAAAATAAAAGAAGACAACCCCAAATGCTAGATCCCCGATCGTCCCAACTGGGCTCCACTACTGATCATTAGGAAACGAAACATAGTAACGACCAAGGTCCTTGTCGAAATCCCACTTGAGTTCGGTAGCATCACCTGCACTGGTTTCATCGGCACCTGCAACTGTTTGGAAGTGTCCGTGAGTCACGAGGACTCAGCAATCTCACACCCGCGAGATCAAGGCTATTTAAGCTTATGGGTAGGATAAGGTAATGAGGTGGAGCTGCAGCAAACGGTAAGCAAATATGGTGGCTAACATACGAAATAAGAGTAAGATGAGAAGCTACGCAACGGTCGTGAAGCTACAAGTGATCAATAAGTGATCCTGAAACTACTTACATTCAAACATAACCCAAGGCCGTGTTCACTTCCCGGATTCCGCCTAAAAGAGACCATCACGCCTACACACGCAGTTGATTCATTTTAGTTAAGTCAAGTGTCAAGTTCTCTACAACCGGATATTAACAAATTCCCATCTGCCACATAACCGCATGCACGGCTCTTGATAGTTTATACCCTGCATGGGTGTCCCAACTTAGCCCATCACAAGCTCTCACGGTCAACGAAGGATATTCCTTCTCCCGGAAAGACCCGATAAGTCTCGGAATCCCGTTTACAAGACATTTCTACAATGGTAAAATAAGACCAGCAAAGCCACCCGACTGCGCCGATAAATCCCGATAGGAGCTGCACATATCTCGTTCTCAGGGCACACCGGATGAGACATCCTACGAGTAAAACCAGCCCTCAAGTTTCCCCGATGTGGCCCCGTAGTCTACTCAGTTCGGACCAACATTCAGAGGAGCACTGGCCCGGGGGGTTAAAATAAAGATGACCCTTGAGTCTGCAGAACCCAAGGGAAAAAGGCTTAGGTGACGAGTGTTAGAACCAAGGTTGGGCCTTGCTGGAGGAGTTTTATTCAAGGCGAACTGTCAAGGGGGTCCCATAACACCAACCGTGTAATGAACGCAAAATCAAGGAACATAACACCGGTATGACGAAAACTAAGGCGGCAATTGTGGAACAAAACGCCAGGCAAAAGGTCGAGCCTTCCACCCTTTACCAAGTATATAGATGCATTAATTAAATAAGAGATATAGTGATATCCCAACATATCCATGTTCCAACATGGAACAAACTTCAACTTCACCTGCAACTAACAACGCTATAAGAGGGGCTAAGCAAAAGCGGTAAGATATCCAAACAATGGTTTGCTAGGAAGGTGGGTCAGAGGCTTGACATGGCAATGTGGGTGGCATGATATAACAAGTGGTAAGTAGAACGACATAGAGATAGAGCGAACAACTAGCAAGCAAAGATAGAAGTGATATCAAGGGTATGGTCATCTTGCCTGCAATGTACTCAGAGTTGTCGAAAGCTTGATCCTCGTTAGCGTACTCAACAGGTTCCTCGTTCACGTACTCGTCTCCCGGCTCTACCCAAGGCAATAACATGAGCAATGGAACAATAATCAATCACGGTGCAATGCACAAGCAACATGATGCAATACATGGCATGATTTGCAAGATATGATATGCAATGCATATGAGTGCTCCGGAAGGGAAAGAATGATAAAGGCATCAACTTGTCAAAACCAAGTATGACGCTGGAAAGATGAGGTGATTTCAGTCGAAATCGATATAAGGATCACCGGAAACGGATGCACGGTTTGCAAATGACAAGCAATACAAGGATGACACAAATCTGCGATTAATAGCATGATAGCAAATAGAATGCAACAAGAAACTAAGTTACTGCACTCCAACATAGAAAACAAAGCATATGGTAGTGATGTAAAAGATATGCTTGACAAATAGAATGCAACAAGAAACTAAGTTACTGTACTCCAACATAGAACAGGTTCAAACAAGCATGGCAAAAGTGCAAAAGACATCAGTTTCACAGACTTAGTGAAATACTAACATGTCAAAAACAACATCAGGAAGTAAAGTTTAGAGCAAGCAAACAACATTCCACAGGAATATATCATGGAAAAAAGGCACGGCATGCTAGTGCTAAACACACTTAACAAAACACCCTTACTGATCATTAGCCAAAAAGGCACATAAAATATGATTATACCCATGCGAGTAAATTGCAAAAAACCACCACAATTAAGGACCCTAATTTATAAAACCGCCACCATTAGGATTTTTTTCAAAAAACAACCAACATTGTGCTAACAGTTTTCAAAAAACACTGATCGCTCATATAAGCACTTGCTAACGCTAAAATTGACATATAGGACCCACCGTAAGTGATGATGTGGCAACCAAAACTAACGGTGTTTGACCGACCATCAAAATAGACATGGGACCCGCATGTTATTGTGATATATCTCCTATAATAATAATAATAATAATAATAATAATAATAATAATAAAACACATCTCCGTGTCCTCCTCTCGAGCCACTGTGCACGCCCGCCGCCGCCGCCCCGATCCGGAAGGATCCGAGGCCGGACCGCAGGTCGCCGCCGGCAAGCCAAGCCGTCGCAGCCCGCCCTTATTTATCCTCCATCTTCCCTTCTACCTTGCCGCCTGGTCTAAGCCGCGTCATGTGCGCTACCGCAGGTCTCCTCTGAGCCTCCCGACAGCACTGCCTCGCCGCCGATCGTAGCCAGCGTAGCCACTGCCGACGAACCGCTGTTAGACTATGTCCGTTAGCTTCGCCTTTTCGCGCTGGTATCCCTCGCCGACGGCTTCGAGCAAGGGCGCCACGAGATGGCCGAATCGAGCCTTTCTCGGCCGCTTGCACCATCCGCTCCTCGCCCTCGATTCGCCGCCTCCAAGCCTGCCCCGAGCCCACTGAGCTCCCTGCTGCATCAAAGTGAGCTCCTCTCGATTTCCCCCCATCTCCTCTGCTCTATTTCACGTTGTAATGCCATCCCTCGCGAGCTGCGAGCACGGCGGCCGCCATGGCAGACGAACTCAAGTAGTTGGTGCTCCCCTGCCCCCTGCCTAGTCCAGTAGCAGGCGGTGAATCCCCGTCATGGTATTCTCCCGACCCCCTGCAGTCCGGCACCACCCACCGTGGTCTGCTCCCGACGCCCCCTGCAATCCGGCGGCGGCCGGTTCGCCACCCAGAGGCCGGCGCAAGACCTCCTGGGCCTGTCCTACATCCTTGTTTGACTTATGACCGGGAGCCATGGCAGGCGACAGAGCGCGGTGCTGTGTGGAGCAGAAGCTGGCGGTGATGGGAGGCTCGTCAGCCGGCGGCCTGCCTCGTCGGAGCCGCGGGCACCCATGCGTGTACGGAGGCGCGAGAGCGCGTGGAGAAAACTCGCGAGGAGACGGGGTTGACTAGCTGTGCCATCTCTCCTTCAGCACGTGGACCTGTCATCGGGACCCATTCGTCGGGTTTTCAATTAAATGGTTTTAATCGAGCGATCAGCGTTTTTTGAAAACTGTTAGCACAACGTTGGTGGTTCTTTGAAAAAAAATCGAATGATGGCGGTTTTGTGAATTAGGGTCCCCAATTGTGGTGGTTTTTTGCAATTTACTCTACCCATGCAAACATAGCACATTTTATAAACAGATTCAGACTTGGTGGAATTTCAGGACATGGCAGAAACAGATTCAAGACAGCGACTTTCCAAGCTCATGCCACTCACCTCAAAGCATTACATGACAACACAAGCATACCAACAGTAAGAATACATGTTCATGAAGCTAAACATGGCAAGAGCAAGTTCATAGGATACATGTAACACTAGCAAAACACATCGCAATATTGATTATCATGTTAACATTCTGCGAGGAACAATATTTAGCAAAAGTAGAGCATGTTAATGACAATCTATATCACTCCATAATTGCAACCAGAGGCATGAATGGATAGAGCAAAACCACATGTGCAAAACATCCTTACTAAAGTATATCAAAATAAGCATGGATCTCATGGTAGCAACAACTTTACATGGCATCAAAATAACATCAGGAAAAGGACTGCAAAATCCTAAGTGCCTGAAAATAGCAACATCACGGGGCCTACTTTGCATGCTTGAGTTAGTCACCACATAGATCAAAAAAATACAACACTTGCATCCATGTAAATATGGCATGATGGAGATCATAAAACATGTATACATCATGCTCATAGGATGCACGCACAAAATGCAACGAAAATGACAAATCATCAAGTTCTGTTAACAGACAGCAGTTAACATCATATAGCGCTCTTGCAACGAGGATAATGTCATCAATTTGAACAGGAACATACATGCAAATGGAACTAACATGAAGAGCATAACGAGACTAACATTTCGACCTATCATATGCATTAATCGGAGCAACGAGCACATGGATATGACGCAACAAAGATGCACACATGCTATGAATATGCAGGGACTTGGTCAAAATTTTACTTGACCGAACCGAGCGTCATATAACTAACTCGTGCACATGGCGGAGAACAGGGACTGCTCACCATGGGCTCGGCCCAAGTGAAGAGGAGGCAAGGTAGGCCGGCGGGAGGTCAGAGCTGGGACGACGCTGCTGGGCCGGTCGAGGAGGCCCACGAGGCGGGTCCATGCGAGCGCTCGGTCGACCGCTCCACGGAGACGCAGTCGACGCTGGCGGCGCGAGGCAGAGCATCGGGCGGTGGTGCGGCGACCTCCAGCGGCGCGGAGCGAGGCTGAGGATGGAGGGGACCATGCGGATCCGGTGGGGACGGGCAGGTCTGGCGCGGGACGATGAGGGTCCCCGGAGGCGGAGCCCTGTCATGGCGTGGCGGCGGCGGTTGGCAGCGAAGGCGGGGTCGATCTGGATCCGGCGACAAGCGGGTTACCGGTGGAGGCCGAGGCGAGGTATGGCGGCGCAGGGGACCGGGGCGCTCGGGCGGTGAGGCTGTGGTGGAGAGCACCGGCGAAGGCGGCAGGGAGCTCCAGTGAAGGCACGGGGATGCGGGATGCGCAGGGCGGCGCGGGCAGCCGTGCGGTGCGGGCGGCGGCGACCGGGCCCGACGGGTCGCGGATGGGCTCGCGGGCCCGCACGATGGAGGAGGACGGCGGCGACACGTGGCGGCGCGCAAGTGGAGTAGGGAGGCGGCGGGGACTTGTTCGGTCCGATCCGGACGTGTTCGGCGGCAGAGAGGGGCTAGGCTAGGGTTTCATCTGCAAAATTTTGGGGGATAGGCACATATTTATAAGTAGAGGGAACTAGGAGAGTCCAAATGAGGAGCAGTTTTTGCCCACACGATCGTGATCCAACGATGGAGAGCATGGAGGGTTTTTAGATGGGTTATTGGGCTGTTTTGGAGGTGTGTTGGGCTGCAGCACCAAAGAGGCTTTTGCGGTTACCCGGTTAACTATTAGGGCATCAAACAACCTCCATATGGAATGAAATTTGATAGACGGTCTACCGGTGATGTACCAAGGCCACTTGACAAATCTCGGCCCATTTCAAGAAAGTTTTTCTCCCGATCACGAAAAGAGACAAGAGGGTTGCGCCGGGTGCATGTGGGATTGTCGGATTGCGAAATGAACAACGGGGAAAATGACCAGATGCATGAGACGAACATGAATGCAAATGTGATGCACATGATGACATGATATGAAATGCATGACATGAACAAAATACAAAACAAAGACAAAAACCCAACCACAAAGGAAATCTCATATCACATAGCCGAAAAATGGCAAGAGTCGGAGTTGCAAATATGGAAAGTTACATCCGGGGTGTTACAACGCTCCACCACTACAAGAGGATCTCGTCCCGAGATCTAGGATGGCACTGGAGAGAAGCAGAAAAGGAAGAGGTAAAACAAAGTTAGTTCTTCGACAAATTAGTGAAACCATGAACTTTGAGAGGTTGAAAAACTTGAAAGAAGAACACAACAGAGTTGAACGAAATTGAGGGCACTCTGGTAGAAAAGAGAAACAAGGAACACCATGTGAACCTTGGAGGTTGCAAAGCTATTGAATGACGAGCATAATGGACAAGATGGAATTGAAACCACGCTGGTTGAAACAAGATAAACAAGGAACAAGGAAGAGCAAATTCGAATAGCATTCCCGTTGAAAAGAGATACAAGACTTGATTAGATGAAAAGAACTTGAGTAGAGGACACAACACTCCGGTTAAATGGATAAGCACGAAAATAACACAATCCTGACAATTCGATATGATGAGTGAAAAGAGCAACATCACAATGCCTCCGGAAGAATAATAGAGGATAGATCAATGGAATGAAAGAATGGAGAAGAAAATGCCAACTTCTGTCACAAAAGAGCTTGGAGAGCACCCTTCCAAGAAGGTTATAACGGAGTTGTTGGAAAACCAACAACGAAACGAATAAACTTGTAGTGGGCTTATGGAAAACTTCTCAAAATTATGAGGTGTAATTCTGCCACTAATGGAAACAATAGATTGGATTGATATGAACAAGGAGACGAGAAGCTTATTTTAACCGGGAGGATAAATGAAGAACTTGGGTCATTTATGAGCACCGTAAGTAGCAACAATCCTTAGGGAAAGCTTTTAGGTGAAATATGACACAAGATAACTCCAACAAAGCGATTGATGGATTTAAAATACCTCATTCTTGACGACATGTGAATCTTGAAACATGAATGGAAATTGTCAAGAATTATATAACGCCATCTTAAAAGATAAGGTAGAAAGAATTGCACTTCGGAATGCAAGATGAAGAATACTTGAACTCCTCAAAACAAGACATGCATGTGTTGAACACCATGTTTAATTTTTAGTATAGCTTGGCGGATCATAACTCCGAGGGAAATCTTGAAGAACAATTGAAGAATGAAAAGAATCCTTGACGAACCACCATGTAGAGCCTCCATGAAGAACTCCGGTAACAAAAGGAAAGAGAGGTTGAGAACACAAGGTGAAGCCTTGCGATGATTTAGATGGAGCTTCACGACGAGATAATTGAGAGAGCTTGTAACTCCGGGAAAAGAAAAGATAGAACAATTGAAACCGAGAATTTGATGAACCTCCGGAATAAGGAATTGAATTCATTTGATGAAACAAGAATAAGAATTACATTATGGTTATCCTTCACCAATTTAGATTGATGACAAGCAATGGATTTGGCATACTACTTATTCTAGTAGAACGGATTAAGATAGATATGGCGCAAACTTGGGAAAGTCTTCAATGAACCACCGGTAGGATTTAAAAACGAACAAAGAAAAGATAACAAAACACCGGGAAGAATATGAAAATGAACGAAGATACTTGAGAGAATTTAGATGCAAGTGAGTGAAGAGATCCCGAGCTAATTAGAGAATACTTGCATGATGCACCGGTATGATTTGGAGAACGAGAGCTGAAAGTTGGGATGAATAATTCTGAGATGATGGGCTCTGGAGAATCAAATTGAAAAGAAATTTCACAATCGTAAGCAATTATGAGAGGATGGCATCAAACTTGAACCATGAATCTTCAAGAAAATGGACCAAGATTTTTAGGAGAAAACTCTTCCTCGATCTTCTGTGTTGAGAATGGCAATGAGAAACACCACCATGAATTGTTGAGATACTCCGGGAGAATGAAAAAACAAAGAGGTTGAGACAACAATAAAAAATAATTTGAAATTGATCTTGGAAAACATCTGACTGATGAAATTCATTCTTACGTCGAACTTTGAAAAGATTTATGGAATAGCTTCAAAAAAATTAGAAGAGTCAGGTAAAATCCTGGGAAAAGACCTGTGGGTTAGGGCCCACTCAAAAGATACACCGTTGAACGATTTAAAAGATAGATTGTGCCAGTTGAATTGAATGGCTTGAATGATATAACATCCTCAAAAGATCTTGAACGAATGCAGAGTGGAAACACGAATCTTTGAGATATCTTCAGCACTCTGGAACAACTGAATAGCGAGAAGTGGATGATTAAGAGGTACACCGACATGAGAAAACATTTGAAACGAGGAAAGGATATGATCCACAAATCTTGAATTGAATCCACCGGAGAAGAAAGAGAACAAAGAAGGATGAACTTGAAGCTCCATTAGTATCTTCCTGAGAATCACTTGATAAGAACATTGACGGAAAAGAATGGAGAGACTTCACATCCATAAGATGGATACTTGATTAAGAAATCTGAGTCCTTGAATAAAAGGGTGGAAGGGCGGGAAAAACAAAGGTAACTTGGGGACGGATGAAATGAGCAATGTTAAGAAAACTTAGAATTGATCTCGCGAATGTTGGAATGATCGGATCCACTTGAAGAGAAGCACACCGTGAAAGTGCTAGTTATCGACTAGAGGGGGGTGAATAGGCGATTTCTATGAACGTCTTCAAAACACGGGGGCTTTGAAGACAAACAGTAGAAATGAACCTATTGATATGCAAAGGAAGGTAGCCTGCACTAGACAAGCCATAGTCAAGTAAGCAATGAAGTGAAAGCACGAAGACTATCAGAAGCTAGGCGGTATGGATCAGGATGGAAGATAGTATGAAGGCAAACAACAACAGTCTTTACACAATGAAGTCAATCAAATCATGGAAGCACGCAATGACTTCATGAAGACAAACTATAAGTAAAGAGAGGTGAAGGATAGATCCAGTTGCTTGGTGAGGATAGGGATTTGTTGGACCAGTTCCAGTTGATGTGACAACTGTACGTCTGGTTAGGGAGGTTGAGATTCAACTCAGAAGACCGTGTCTTCACCTTATTCCCCTTGAGTTAAGGACACACAGTCCTCGCCCAATCACTCTGGTAAGTCTTCAAGGTAGACTTCCAAACCTTCACAGACTTCGTTCACCGGCGTTCCACAATGACTCTTGGATGCTCAGAACATGACGCCTAACCGGCTGGAGGATTCACAGTCCTCAAATGTAACAAGTCTTTAGATCATGCAGACAGAAAGACTTCAGTGATGCCTAACACTCTTTGGCTCTGGGTGTTTAGGGCTTTGTCCTTGTAAGGATTTCTCTCTCAAAACCTTCGGAGGTGGGTTGCTCTCAAATGACAAAAGCCGTGCACTAACTCTGAGCATCCACCAATTTATGGTGTAGGGGGTGGGATATTTATAGCTAGGAGGCAACCCGACCTGATTTGTCTAAAATGACCCTGGGTCACTAAGGAACCGACACGTGTCCAATGGTCAGATTTCAAACACACGCGGCAGCTTCACTTGGGCTACAAGTAAAGCTGACCTATCCAGCTCTGGATAAGATTTGTTCTCATTGTCTTCGCTCGAAGACATAGGATTTGGTTGAGCATCACTTCAGTCACTCTGACTTTGTTCACTTGGACCCCACTTAACAGTACTGTGGTTCCTATGACTAAACAAAGAAGAAAAGGAAACTATGAAACAACTTTGTCTTCACAATCCATAGTCTTCATGCGATGTCTTCTCATGTCATAGTCTTCAATGTGAATCTCTTCACAGACCACCATTGTCTTCAATGTCTTCACACATTTTTAGGGGTCATCTCTGGTAGGTAAACCGAATCAATGAGGGACTACTACCTGTGTTATCCTGCAATTCTCACAAACACATTAGTCCCTCAACCAAGTTTGTCGTCAATACTCTAAAACCAACTAGGGGTGTCACTAGATGCACTTACACACCGGTTGAAAAAGAATTGGCATGACCATCTCGATGATCAAGAACGATTAGCACTCACATAGAAATATGAGAGCACCGCTTAGGATAGGTATAGAGTCAACACTTGACTTGAAGCAACTCGAATACCACAACACAAAACAAAACAAAGGCTTGGGCTTGCAGAATAAGCCGGAAACAAACATATGATAGACCCCATATCATATCATGTGTCTGTTGGAAAGATATCCTACAAGATACTTGAATTCCCACCTATAAACTCCCAAAACTTTCTGGTTATGCAATCTGGTGTTGGGGATACAGGGGAAGCATAAAATCTCACCCAAACTAACAATCCCTACATCCAGCTGTATCCATCCTTCAACACGTAACCAAGAAACCTTCGGAAATCATGTACCACAACCTTCGAAAAGCATCCGTTATACCAGTTATGGAAATACTCCCGAACTCCCGCCCCAGAACTAGGTGGCATCAAGGTTATCTCACCAACAACTGCATAAAAGAGATTTTCGATGTCGGCCAACTCAGGTATTCCAGAACTACGACAATAAAATTGTGACGACAACACCTTAGAGCTCAACTCCCCGGGACACTGCCACAACCCCTAATTGTCAGGAAGCACCAAGAACAATGTTCTCGTCACAAGAATATCGGAATGACTCCAAGATACCCGCGTGATCCTAAAAAATCGTGAAATTTGAGGAGAGGAAAGTCAAAACATCTACGTCAGGAGGCCTCACCAGAGCGACGAAGGGCCTGAGGAGTAAAAAGAATCCTACTCTCGGATATATATAATCCGAAGACTCAAAATTTTTTGTTCTAGAGTCAACAACGTCAGCGATTCAATCAAGCAGCGGGCTCCTAAGTCGGGGATGGCTCTGATTACCAACTTGAAACACCCACGATGCGGCTGTATCTCCCACGTGTCGAGGCACGACTTAGAGGCATAACCGCGTGGTAGTTTTCTCGCAAGAGGGGTAATCTTCACACAATCCCATGTACTGAATAAGAAAGGGATATAGAGTTGGCTTACAGTCGCCACTTCACACAAATAAGAAGTTAAACATACATCATCCAGAGTACAATCAAGGTCCGACTACCGAACCAAAATAAAAGAAGACAACCCCAAATGCTAGATCCCCGATCGTCCCAACTGCACTCCACTACTAATCATCAGGAAATAAAATATAGTAACGACCAAGGTCCTTGTGGAACTCCCACTTGATTTCAGTATCATCCCCTGCACTGGTATCATCGGCACCTTCAACTATTTGGAAGTATTCGTGAGTCACAAGGACTCAGCAATCTCACACCCGCGAGATCAAAGACTAGTCAAGCTTATGGGTAGGCTAAGGTAATGAGGTGGAGCTGCAGCAAGAGCTAAGAAAATATGGTGGCTAACATACACAAATAAGACAAAGATGACAAGTTACACAACGGTCGTGAAGCTACAAGTGACCAAGAAGTGATACTGAAACTACTTACGTTTAAGTATAACCCAAGGCCGTGTTCACTTCCCGGACTCCGCCGAAAAGAGACCATCACGGCTACACATGCAGTTGATTCATTTTAATTAAGTCAAGTGTCAAGTTCTCTACAACCGGATATTAACAAATTCCCATCTGCCACATAACCGCAGGCACGGCTCTCGAAAGTTTATACTCTGGAGGGGTGTTGTCGGTGTCAAAACCGGTGGATCTCGGGTAGGGGGTCCCGGACTGTGCGTCTAGGCCAGATGGTAACAGGAGGCAAGGGACACGAAGTTTTACCCAAGTTCGGGCCCTCTCGATGGAGGTAAAACCCTACGTCCTGCTTGATTAATATTGATGATATGGCTAGTACAAGAGTAGATCTACCACAAGATCAGAGAGGCTAAACCCTAGAAGCTAGCCTATGGTATGATTGTTGTTGTGTATGTTGTCCTACGGACTAAAACCCTCTAGTTTATATAGACATCGGAGAGGGTTAGGGTTACACAAAGTTGGTTACAATGGTAGGAGATCTGTATATCCGTATCACCAAGCTTGCCTTCCACGCCAAGGAAAGTCCCTTCCGGACACGGGACGAAGTCTTCAATCTTGTATCTTCATAGTCCAGGAGTCCGGCTGAAGGTATAGTCCGGCTATCCGAACACCCCCTAATCCAGGACTCCCTCGGTAGCCCCTGAACCAGGCTTCAATGACGACGAGTCCGGCGCGTAGATTGTCTTCGGCATTGCAAGGCGGGTTCCTCCTCCAAGTACTTCATAGAAGATTTCGAACACAAAGATAGTGTCCGGCTCTGCAAAATAAGTTTCCACATATTTCCATAGAGAGAATAATATTTACACAAATCTAATCTGCTGACGCATTCCATAGTGTGACACACCACGACCAAGTCTTTATCCGAGTCATTTCATTATCCCACCTCAGCGCGTCATGCGAGGCGTTTTCCTTGGCACGTCTTGTCAAAGCAGAGATCGTGTCCCCTTATTCCGGGATTCTCATCAATACGGGCATGGGTAACCCAACCGCGCCATTGATTACGACGCTTGGAGATAAGCGAGTTTTACCAGGCTGGTGGGGACACGTAGTTGCGTCCACCCATATAAGGGGATAAGGATCCACCCTTTCACCTACGCCTTCTTCCTCCTTTGCCTACCCATTCTCGCGCACTCGAGCTCCAGCGCCCAAGTCCGCAATCCCCACCTCAACCTTCTCTAGCCATGTCCGGAGTGGGAGGCAAGTGGATGGTCTCCTCCGTTACGGAGGGACACATCAAAAAACTGAGGAAGGCCGGATACTTGTCTAACGACATCGTGTACCGGCTTCCCGAAAAGGGGCAACTCATCCCCACCCCGAGGCCCCATGAGATGGTGGCGTTCCTCCCCCATTTCCTCCACGGACTGGGCTTCCCTCTTCACCCATTTGTCTGGGGGCTCATGTTCTACTATGGCCTGGATTTCCACGATCTGGCCCCGAACTTTGTCCTCAACATCTCGGTGTTTATCGTCGTGTGCGAGGCTTTCCTCTGCATCTGCCCCCATTTCGGCCTATGGCTCAAGACTTTCTACGTCGAGCCGAAGGTAGTGCGCGGCAACCAAGCGGAGTGCGGAGGCGCCATGGTGGGCAAGATGCCCAACGTCTTATGGCTCGAGCGCTCCTTTGTGGAGACCCTGAAGGGGTGGCAATCGGCATGGTTTTACATCACCGAACCGCGCGACCCTGAGTGGGTCGCAGCCCCCGAGTTTCGGTCCGGACCCCCAACGCGGCTCACGTCCTGGAAAGAGACGGGCCCATCATGGGGCAGAAAAGGAGAGGTGACTGGACTGCGAACATGCCTCCAATCCCTGGTGGACAAGCAGCTCAAGCTTGTCAACGTAGTCCAGGTTATGCTCATCTGCCTGATCCTCCCGTGTCAACAACGGGCCTTCAATCTGTGGGAGTTCAATCCGGCGCAGCACCGAACTCTGAACAGGCTCTTCGACACGACGTATGAAGATGCCTGGAAGGTGCTCTTCAAGGGCGCCAAGGCTCCCGCATCCGCTACCAAGGATCGCGGATTCAGCGCGCAGTGTCATGCTAGCGCGGTAAGTTGTTTGTACCTTTTACAGGGTATTAGTTTTCCACAGTTTGAATCTGTGCGGGATCTAAGCTCCCTTACCTTTGACAGGCTTGGCAGGTGCAGTCCGGACAGATCAAGTGTCCGGCTCCTTTGCCCGAAGACCCAGCCGATGCCCGCTTGGCGAAACTGCTGGTTCCGGCACCCTATGTGGTGCCGGAGAAGAAGGCCACTAAGAGGGCCACGGGGACTTGAAAGAGTGCCCGGCGCCAGGAGGTGTCGGATTCATCATCCGGCGGCTCCGAGGTGCATTCCTCCCATGAAGACGAGGAGGAAGAAGAAGAGGCCTCTCCCCCTCCAGCGGGAGGAGAGAAGAAAAGGAAGGCCGCCCTCTTTGAGGAGGCCGGAGGGTCCAAGAAGGGGAAAACCCTTCCTCCGGACTACTCCACCGACGCCGATGACGGCGGAGAGGAGTGGCCGCTCAGGGCCAAGCCCCTGGCGAAATCGTAAGTATCTGGATACCAGAGTAATTCATAGTATCCCTTTATTGCACAGCTTTCCCTTATGTCGAATATGTTTATGCAGCCCACCCAAAGACCGGCTCGACGCGTCATCGAGCGGCTCACTGGGCTCGTCGGATGTGAACTCGCTTCCGACGGCTTCCTCCCCCCGCCCTATGGACGACACCGAAGTGTTGTCCCAACAAGTTCCAAGTCGGGAGGAGGTGGTCCTGGAGGCGCCGCAAGGCGACCTTCCGGACTCCAGGAGTAAAGGGGATAAAACCCCCTAGGGCTCCAAGTCCGGCTCAAGGCCGGACACCGCTCCGGAACCTTCAAAGGTTCCAGAATCCGGTGGGCGACCTCCTTCCAAGAGGAGCGAGCCCACTGTGCCGGTGACCCCCGTCCAACCGGAGGCGCCGGACGATCTGTTGGAGGCGCTCCAAGGCGCCTCCATCGATGAGGAGCACCGCACCATTATGATTGCGGTGGTCCAGAAGGTTCAGTCCGTCAAGAGCGGACTGACTGAAGCTTGTACTAGCCTTTTAACAGGCTTTGAGGTAAGTAAAGAATGTGCAAATAATATTACCACATAGACAGTAGCCCCTGATGCTCTGTTTGGCGTTCGGGAAGAAAAGCCGAATAGAGGATCAAATAAAATTCGCAGGAGTCTAACAAAAAGGAGTCAATATGCGTATGCAGGCTTCTCTGCTTGCGTCTGCCGCACTGACTGCGGAAGTGGACACGCTAAAGCAGAACCTCGAGCTGTCCGAGTAAGAGCTCGGGCGTGCCAAGAAGCAGCTCGAGGACAATGAAGGTAAGAAATACCTTGTTTAAATATATATAAAAAGGTGCAATTGCAAAAAATGACAGGATTATCGTGGCTATTGTAGGGGTCACGTCTGAGGTGGCGACCCTTAAGCAAGCGCTGGTCGAGGCCGAGAAGAGGGCGACCACGGAGCGCACCGAGCGGGAGAAGTACGAGGCCCATGTTGGCAAGGTACAGCAAGAGCTCCAGGTTCTCATGAAAAAACATGAGAGTTTGGAGCTTGACTCAAAGATGCGAGCGTCCGAGCTCGCAGTGGCTATTAAAAATGCCGAGTCTGCCAAGGCCGAATCCCAGAAGACCCTCCAGGAGTTGGATGAGGTGAAGAAGATAGCGGCGGGTAAGGCATTCTTTATGCAAAGCAAACACATAAACGTGAGTTACTTGTTACTTACCCGAATCCGGAGCTCTCCAGGAGCGTTTGTAGAACTTCCCCGGAGTGTATCCGATGCCGCCGCATTCTATCGAGCCGCGGAGGGTAGCTCGACAGAGAAGGTGTTCTGGTCTCAGTACGCTGAGGCCGGACACCCCGTGCCCCTGAGCGACCAGCTGAAGCAACTGGTCGAGCTCCACAAGGCGGCCAAACAGGCCATGAAGGGCCTCATAGTTCGGCTGTGGCCTGGAGAGGCTCTGCCTGGGAGCTATTTCGGGCTGGTGCGGCGGCTGGTGGAGGCCCGTCCGAGGCTTGAAGACATCAAGCGCTCCGTCTGCATTGAAGGTGCCCGTAGGGCCCTTGCCCGTGCTATTGCACTGGGGCAAGCTGGATGCTGAGAAGCTTGTGAAGTACGGGCCACCGCCGGGGAAAGAGCATCGCAAGCCCGAGAATTATTATAAGGATGTTCTGAAGGGTGCCTGCCTTGTGGCGGATGAATGTACCAAGGATGTATTTTTTGAGTAAAACTCGCTCATGTTATCCTGTGCGCTGAAAACTTGTTCATATGCGCTAAGCAATGCTGTTGGAATTTAAAATATTACCTTCTGTGCGGCTGTTTATCAATACTGAGAGATGGCGAGTCGTCAGCTTCTGCCCCTGTGCCGCTAGTGCTGGGGTGTTCGGGGATAAACCTGGGCGCTCTTTTTCCCATGTTTGGGTCCTTCGAGGGAGGCGCTCAGCCCAACGAACAAGGCAATTGGACTGAAATGCGTGAACACTCTCACTTAGCCATAGAATTCTATAATTTTAAATTTCAGCGAAGCCCCTAGTATTCAGAAGACCAAGTTCGGGGCGCTATTCACGCCTTGGCCGGACAGAGCCGACTCCTCGCTCTAAGCGGCATAAGTCTTTAGGGACTCGAAAAACCTCTCGAACAGCGACCAGCTCTCGCTTCATCATGACAGTCAGTTTTAGCTTTCTCCACTGAGGTGCTCAACCCAGCTCAACTGGGGCACAATCGCAGTGGTTCTCCTAGTGCTACCTTAGCCGATATAGCGGAACGTAAGGCACCAAAACATAGGAGCCGGGCAAACCCAATTATTGACCCAAGACATGATTCGGAGCCGATGCATATAGTGCTATAAGTTCGGGATGCCGCACTAGTTAAAGTGTTCGGACTTCTCACACCATATTGAGGGGTACTAAAGCCCCTGGCATATTTTGGCCGTACCAAAGTGTATGGGTGCAACATGTCGTTAAGGAACATATATTTATAGAAAAAGAGTAATGCAAAAATAGACAAAAGCTATGCATTGTTTATTAAAAAGGGCTGCGATCAAAGCAGAACGATACAAATAATGCGATAAGCAAAAGGTTGGACTATTTAACATGTCTGTTCCAGGGGGAGGCTGCGGAATGGTATGTGAAACAGGTATACTGCTTGTGATAGAGACCACCTAGGAGTTCCGTAATGCGGCGTGGCTTGTCTGCTTCCCTGGTTCTTGCAGCGTTTGTGCGGCAATTGAACTGCCGAACAGGCCTTCCGAAGAATGGAGTCCTGAAAGTAAGAGAAAATTAAAAAATCGGCAGCCCCTGGTGTGGTTTAAGCCGTGTTTCGGGCGTGCCGTGATGGTGCCCCTCCCCCTGTACCCATGGTATTTCTAGAGCGTAGTTATGTACGCGAAGTGCCGGCGTCGCCTTTTTGTGAGGGCTGGGGTTGGGGCCGCATTGCTACGCCTGCTCGGATCGTGCCAGGCGGTCTTGTTGTGGGTTACTCCGGGCGCGCTTGACGGTGTCCGGTCGCTTAATGGCCGAGCTGGAGAACTACCTGGAGAGGCTGCTTTGTACTTCCGCTGCAAGGGCCGCCGTGTGCTCCTCCGTTCGGAGGGAGCGTTCGGTGTTTCCATTGACCGTAATTACTCCTCGAGGGCCTGGCATCTTGAGCTTGAGCTATGCGTAGTGCGGTACCGCATTGAACTTGGCGAATGCGGTTCGTCCGAGCAGTGCGTGATAGCCACTGCGGAATGGGACTATGTCGAAGATTAACTCCTCGCTTCGGAAATTATCCGGAGATCCGAAGACCACTTCAAGTGTGACTGAGCCTGTACAGTTGGCCTCTACACCTGGTATTACGCCTTTAAAGGTCGTTTTGGTGTGCCTAATCCTCGAGGGATCTATGCCCATTTTCCGCAGTGTATCCTGGTAAAGCAGGTTCAGGCTACTGTCGCCGTCCATAAATACTCTAGTGAGATAAAATCCGTCAATAATTGGGTCTAGAACCAATGTGGCGAATCCGCCATGACGGGTGCTAGTGGGATGGTCCCTTCGATCAAAGGTGATCGGGCAGGAGGACCATGGGTTGAACTTTGGGGCGACTGGCTCTATCGTGTATACGTCCCTTAATGCGCGCTTCTGCTCCCTCTTGGGGATGTGGGTTGCGTATATCATGTTCACCGTCCGCACTTGCGGGGGAAAACCCTTCTGTCCACTGTTGTTCGGTGGTCGGGGCTCTTCATCGTCATCGCTATGCAGCCCCTTGTCTGTATGTTCGGCATTTAGCTTGCCTGCCTGCTTGAACACCCAACAATCCCTGTTGGTGTGATTGGCCGGCTTTTCGGGGGTGCCATGTATCTGGCACAAGCGGTCGAGTATTCGGTCCAAACTGGACGGGCCCCTAGGATTTCTTTTGAATGGCTTTTTCCGCTGATCGGGTTTAGAGCCTCTGAATCCGGCATTAACTGTCGTATCCTCAGCATTGTCGCCGTTAATGCGGCGCTTCTGCTTGTTGCGACGCGACCTGCCACTACTGTCCCTGGTATCTGAATTACCAGGGTTCTTGGTCATATTGTTGCTACGAGCAAGCCAGCTGTCTTCTCCCGCGCAAAAGCGGATCATGAGTGTCGTGAGTGCTGCCATAGATTTCGGCTTTTCCTGTCCAAGGTGCCGGGCAAGCCACTTGTCACGGATATTGTGCTTGAAGGCTGCTAGGGCCTCTGCGTCCGAACAGTCGACTATTTGGTTTTTCTTTGTTAGGAACCGTGTCCAGAATTGCCTGGCCGATTCTTCTGGCTGCTGAATTACGTGGCTTAGGTCATCGGCGTCTGGTGGTCGCACATAGGTGCCCTGGAAATTGTCGAGGAATGCGGCTTCCAGGTCCTCCCAATAACTGATTGATCCTGTTGGCAAGCTGTTAAGCCAATGCCGAGCTGGTCCTTTAAGCTTGAGTGGGAGGTATTTGATGGTGTGGAAATCATCGCCGCGGGCCATGTGGATATGAACGAGATAATCCTCGATCCATACCGCAGGATCTGTTGTGCCATCATATGATTCGATGTTTACAGGTTTGAAACCCTCGGGGATTTGATGATCCATTATTTCGTCTATGAAGCTTAGTGGGTGTGCGGTGCCTCTGTACTGGGCTATATCACGACGTAGCTCCAATGAGCTTTGTTTACTGTGTTCGGCCCTGCCGAATTTGTGGCCGGCATGACGGTTACCATCTCGAGCCGTGGGGTGCCCACGCGATCCGTAGATCGATCTTGTTTGCCTTGCCTTGTCCCCCAACATATCTCGCAGGTCCGGTGCATTTTCCCGTCCCTTGGTACGGGGTGCGGCTTGAGTGGAGGGCCGAGAGGCCTCTCTGTCGCGGCCATGAGGTGGCCGGTCGGCCGTATCGAGTGCAGGTGATGCAGGTTTAAGTGCTTCCTCCTCTAGCCGGAGTAGCAACCTGCGCTTTGGGTAGCTCTTGGAGGGGCGTTCGAGTTTATGCTCTTCGGCCGCAAGGAGTTCAGTCCATCTGTCGACCAGCAAATCTTGATCAGCTCTAAGCTGTTGCTGTTTTTTCTTGAGGCTTCTTGCCGTGGCCATAAGCCTGCGTTGAAAACTCTCTTGCTTGACGGGATCCTCTGGCATGACAAAAATTCGTCATCGTCGAGGCTTGCCTCGTCTTCGGAGGGAGGCATATAATTATCGTCCTCGACCTCTCTGTCTACCGCTCTCTCATGAGGGCTGGTTTCTCCATCCTCCTGTGCTAAATCTTGCTGGAGGTGGTTTTCTTCGACACTCTCCAGAGTATTATTATCTCCCGTGCTGGAATCACCATATTTGTTTTGGCGGGATTTTGATCGGCGCCGCTGACGCCGGTGCTTTGGCTGTTTCTTGGAGGGGTCATCCTCCGCTGTTCCATCGCCATCTCCCTATTTTGGGGTGTCCAGCATGTATATGTCATATGACGAGGTGGCTTTCCAGGGCCTAATAGGCGCTGGTTCTTCATCGTCTCCTTCATCGGCATCCATACCGTTGATGTCTTCAGAGTCGAAGCCGAGCATGTCGGTTAAATCGTCGACAGTGGCTACAAAGTGGGTGGTGGGTGGGCTTTGAATTTCTTCATCGTCTATACCCCAACCTTGCTGACCGTAGTCCGGCCAGGGCTCTCCTGATAAAGAGAGAGACTTCAGTGTCTTCAGAATATCGCTGAAAGGCGAGTGCTGAAAGATGTCCACAACAGTAAACTCCATAATCGGCGCCCAATCGGATTCGATCGGCAAGGGCGCGGAGGGTTTGGAGTCCGGAGAGGAGTCCGGCTCCTTGGAGTCATGAGTCTCGCGGAGTGCGGGGCTGGTGTTCGGCTCGATCGCCGTTGGGATCGCAGCCCCCGAGGCGGCGTCCAACCACCCATCCTCGATCGGCGCAGTTGGCTCTAAATTAAAGGTTGAAGCCGATGCGGGTGCGGCCTCCAGGGCACTGTTCGGCGGCAGAGCTAGATCATGCTCGTCATGACAGTGCGGCGCGCTCAGCAGTGGCTCGAATCCGTCGAAGATCAAGTCCCCGCGGATGTCGGCCATGTAGTTTAAACTTCCAAATCTGACCTGACGGCCAGGGGCGTAGCTTTCGATCTGCTCCAGATGGCCAAGTGAATTGGCCCACAGTGCGAAGCCGCCGAAGACGAAGATCTGTCCGGGGAGAAAGGTCTCACCCTGGACTGCATCGCTATTGATGATCGTAGGAGCCATCGTGCCTGATGGCGACGACACAGAGGAACTCTCAATGAAAGCACCAATGTCGGTGTCAAAACCGGCGGATCTAGGGTAGGGGGTCCCGAACTGTGCGTCTAGGCCGGATGGTAACAGGAGGCAAGGGACACGAAGTTTTACCCAAGTTCGGGCCCTCTCTATGGAGGTAAAACCCTACGTCCTGCTTGATTAATATTGTTGATATGGGTAGTACAAGAGTAGATCTACCACGAGATCAGAGAGGCTAAACCCTAGAAGCTAGCCTATGGTATGATTGTTGTTGTGTATGTTGTCCTACGGACTAAAACCCTCCGGTTTATATAGACACCGGAGAGGGTTAGGGTTACACAAAGTCGGTTACAATGGTAGGAGATCTGTATATCCATATCGCCAAGCTTGCCTTCCACGCCAAGGAAAGTCCCTTCCGGACATGGGACGAAGTCTTCAATCTTGTATCTTCATAGTCTAGGAGTCCGGCTGAAGGTATAGTCCGGCTATCCGAACACCCCCTAATCCAGGACTCCCTTAGGTGTCCCTACTTAGCCCATCACAAGCCTTGATGGTCAATGAAGGACATTCCT